>NC_064645.1:348294948-348367448 GCF_023864345.2 Schistocerca serialis cubense
GATTTTTAAATAAACGGGTTTCTTATGGTACAGGACCACACGAAACCGCAAACATTCATTTGTGTGATAAGAACGGCCACTCCAAGTAAACAAAAAAGAGCTGCAACTAATTTAAGGCACACCTGCATCGGTAATACACTGAAATCGCTATAAATAATGCTGAAAATGAGGAAATAACTCGTACGTGATTTCGACTAGAATTACTCGTTCCATTGAAGTATATAATAATAATAATAATAATAATAATAACGTGTCCGATCAGCTTACGTTGGGGTCTCGCTGTGAATTGAGTAAGAGCTAGGCATAACTGCGTACATTGGGATGGGAGCCCTCAAACCCGACACGGCGCGCCACAATTGCTGCTACGGGAATTCCTGTAGATATGCAGGGCAGGTGTGAATAAGGCATAGGCAAATAAGCACCCGCGGATCAACTGAGGGAATGAGAAAAATTGTCAACATTCTCGAAGGCAGAAGAGGGGAAACCTCAATGGCAGAGAGGGCGGATGAACTGACTTAAATCCTCTCTGCGTCTGGCTTGCAACAAGCGGCAAAGTGGTCAGCGTCTGATCACCGGAGTTGCGGCTGGAAATGTATGTTCTGGAACTATCCACTCCAGTTCTATGAAACTGAACTACGGTCCAAAACTTGTGATGATCAAGTCTATGAGGCGTGACAGGAAACAAATTTGTTCCACAGTTGGTAACCAATCCACTGCTGCCACCAACAGCACAAACAGACTATCGAATTCTGGGGAGTCTGGTTTGACACGCATAAGGGAGTTGGAGACCTCTGACCAACCTCGCCCAAATACCAATACATTTTTCGGAACATTAAATATAAATCTTTCTTGTGGGTAGGAAAGCTGTACGAACTAGAGAAAATCCATAACGAACAAAAATTGGAAATACTGGCTCTCCAAGAAACAGGACTGACTGACGAAAACGCAACGGATTTCGAGAACTATAGACTTTTCAACAATCCAGACAAACAGATTCTTAAAAATACAACACATTTAGGAGTTGCTTTTCTATTCAGAAAGAGGATACTCAACTCGGTAATTCATGTGTATCCTGTAAATAATAGACTAATAATTATCACCCTAAAGTGTACAAACAAAGCATACACACTGATCAATGCACTCATGCCCATCAATGATGACAAAACAACGGATCACACAAAGGTAGACAAATCGTGAGAAACGCTAGAAGAAATAGTATCCAAATTCCACAAAACCACATGAAAATCTTACTAGGTGATTTCAATGTGCAGCTAGGCAAAGAAAGAAAATACAGGAAAACAATAGGAAACTTCCCACCACATAAATGGACTAATCAGAATGGATGGAGATTGCTCGAATTCTGCAGGATATTCAACCTTAAAATCATGGAGATCACCCAACTCACTGATTGGTGAATTCCAAAGTGACCATGTAGCAATTTCCTTCCCAAACCATGGAGGAATTACGAATATCCGAAGTAAAAAAGAGTGAAAATGTAGACCTAGACCATTACCTAACGAGAATCAAACTACAGTTAAAACCTCAGAGGGAACCACTAATGCCAAAATTTGACACTAGTCGGTTCCAACCATCTTTCACAAAAGAATTAGAGAAAAAGCCCTCCAATAATTGGAAGCAACTGAGAAACAAACTAATCGAAACCGCACAAACACTGATACCTCTGCAAAATAGAAAAAAACACCCTTGGAGGAACGAAGAATGTGAAGAAGCAATCCAATCTCGACATAAAGCACACAGTAAGTGGAACAGCAGAAATACTGAGAAGAATTACAAAATATTCTTGGCGGTGAGGAAAGAGACAGCCAAATTAATCGGAATGAGCAAAATGAAATTCGAAAAGGACTGGCTACTCGAAATCGAGATAAACTTTGAAAGAAATAACATGCGAAATTTTTACAATATTTTCAAAACAAAACTTAAAGGATATCAGCCGCAAAATCTTTGCTTCAGGAAAGGAAATGGGCAGTTTGCACTGAACAATCAAGGAAATTGCGAAGAACTTGCAAGATATTTTGAAAAATTACTGAACTGCCCAGAACCACCACAAAGATTTCCGCCTCAGGAACCAGATGTAGAGGCAATCACCAAACAGATCAAACGTCTTAGAAACAATAAAGCTGCAGGTGAAGATGGAATCGTAGCGGAAATCCTCAAATCAGCAGGCCCAAATACTATAAAAGAAATCACCGAAATAATACAAACAGAACAAATTCTGGACAACTGGAAAAATGCGTTAATTGACTATCTACACAAGAAAGGAGATAGATCGGATGTAAACAACAATAGGGGACTCTCATTGTTATCAGTAGCTTACAAAATTCTAGCCCAGTGCCTTCTCGATAGAGCACAACAACAACTAGAACCAAAAATTGGAGAATACCAGGCAGGATTCAGACCTAGCCGTTCATGTCTGGAGCAAATTGTGAACGTAAAACTAATCTTCAGTAGTCATAGAAAAGTGGCAAATTTGTAGTTTGCACATTTGTTGATTTTGAAAAAGCCTATGGTTCAGTTAATAGTCAATCATTATTCCCAATACTAAAAGAACAGGGTTTAGATATGAAAACACTTGCAATCATACAACAGACATTGATAGACACAAAATCTAAAGTAAAATTTATATGGGAAATCTCTGACCCTTTTCTGATCAAAACAAGAGTAAGACAAGCAGATGGACTCTCTCCACTACTGTTCGGACCTTGCTACTGTTCAACTGCGTCCTTGAAAAGGTCATACAAGAATGGTGCAAACTGATATCAGTCCGCAAGATTGACCAACCAATTCCTCTCGGAAAATTAACAGTAGATTGCTTAGAATTTGCAGACGATGTAGGTAGGCATCTTAACTCGCGGTTTTTCAACAGCCAAAAGACAGATGGAACTCGTGAAAGAAACTGTTGAAAAAGGTGGCCTGCAACTATATTTTGAAAAGACAGAATATATGACTTGCCACAAACAACCAACAAAATTCATGGAGACAAAACATGGCTAAATTAAATGGGTCCCACAATTTAAACACCGGTATCTCGGTGAAACGATTCAGGAAAATGGAATAGAAACGAAAGCGAACGAAGTCAGATGCCAAAAGATGGACACTGATTATCAACTCATTCAAAATGTCTACAATAAAAAATGTCTCAAAGCACGCAAAACTGCGACATTACAACACCGTCACAAAACCAAAATGCATATATTGATCAGAGACACTAATTTTAAATGGGAAAACAGACATGTAAAACATTCAGAAAAAGGAACGGAAGATCATAAGAAAAACTAGTAGATGATCAGTATCGGCTCAGAGGCAAACAGGAAATCAAACAATACTCTTAAATTCATAGTGACATTAGCAAACGCAGATTAAGATTCTATGGATACATCAAAAGAATGAATCTGGACAGACTTACAAAGCAAATAGTTGAATTCTATGAAAACAGGAGTAAATCTAAAACAGACCCAATGAAATGGATCGGTGAAATCAAAAGAGATCTGAAACTAGGAGGAATTACATCAGAGGATATCCAAAAGAGGGAAATCTTTAGATCCAAAATTCACGGGTGGCAAGTTGACCAAGATAATAAAAAAAAAAAAAAAAAAAAAAAAAAAAAAAAAAAAAAAAAAAAAAAAAAAAAAACGAAAAAGAAGACTGGAACAAGTGGTTTCAAGAAAGAAAATAAGTCCACAGCAAAAGAATGGAAGAAGTATGGGCACAAACAAAGGCAAATGCACGCCACTAAGTACTTTGCGTGGTCCTGATGGGCTCATTCGCAACAGAAATGTATGACTCGCTTCATAATGCCTTCCTGATCAGTATCACTTTTATATTCTTCATTGATTTATGTGTAGTGGGGCAAGGAACATTTTATAAACGTAAAGATTTTGAGTCAATTGCATACGAAAAATGGGCCTGTCTATTCTGTTGCCAGCTGCTGCAACCTAAGTTTTCATTACCAAGATAATTCCAACCGCGTTATTTGCCAATTTTAATGTTTCCCTGAAAGATCAGAGTATATTAAGTGATTACTTTGTCGATAATTCCCATATATTATACTTAACGGACATCATGTTTGTATTTTACTGTCATTTATTATTCTGAATAGTTTTTTTTTTTCTCCTTCCGCTCATATATTGGCTGGGTACCACCCATGTACCTAATTCATTAGATAAATTAGAGGCTGTTGTCATTTTCTGTGACCTATTATAATCCTTTGACTGTGCAAATCACAGCATTCTCTTAAGTAAATTGTAATACTAAGTTGTCTCCGCCAGAGCTGCCAAATGTTTTGTGCATGCCTCCAAAGTTATTTCTTCAACAGTGCAGTCATCGAATGAGAATGGAATTACAATCAACCAATGAAAACGTTCGGCGCGAATGGACTGGAAATTAAGTTCTGACGTTTGGAAAACGTTTGAAAGCCAGTATGATACGACGAAGGAAAGAAATATTCCATTCGAAACGGTTGGAAACTGCAAATACCAGAACTAGTGCCAGTTCGGCAAACCGTGGAACTTTGGGTGCTGCCTCCTTTTACGCCAACAAAGCTATGAAGTTCAAGTAATGTTTCGCGTTTGCCTATTGATGTCGTTCTGTGGAATTCATTAAATGTCTGAATATGAAGTAGACACCCGCTGAAAGGAAACGTGTGCGGCAGCGTAAACATTGTGCATCGGTGAAAAACGATATGAGAAATCGCATCTCCACAAACGCAAAATTCGCAGTGACGTTCAATATTTTGACAAGTAGCCCGAACGTGATTTTTGCACTGTGGACGTAATTAGAACCTTAGATGTGGAGTGGTTTCTTAAATAACTTTTGAATTTGTGCCCTCTGTGAGGCTTTGGCGAATATTGTGAAAAAGGTAACAATAGTTGTTTGTTGCAATTACAGTCGTGAAGGGAGAAAAGCAGAGAAGGGCACATATAAAAAAGAAGAAGATAAAAGAAGTCGAAGCATAATTATTACGTAGTCATTACTTAAAGATCCAACACCCCCCCCCCCCTGAACAATTTAATAATTTAATTAAGTATCTGCAAATTTCACCAATCCTATGTGTGCACACAGTCTATTGAACTGTGCACTTGGCTAAGAGAGTAGAATAGGGCCAGTGGTGTACATGTGTAGTCTTTTTGTTGCTTTTGTTAAAATATCTGCACATTGAACATTCAGACGGACTTTGTTGTACAGCTAATGTGTGATGTATTTAATATCCAGATGCCTCAGTTGACTATGTTACCACTTCTGTAATAGACATTTCTGTTAATGATTATATTCAAAAGCTGTATGAGACTTCATGAACATTTTGAGTTCTTCAAGACGATATCTGTTGTAGCTGTTGGTGAACCAATATGTTCTACTTTTGTAAAAGATAGTGAAACATGTGTCTGCCTCCTGTGAGCTCAACAAACAGTATTTTGTAAACCTGGTATGTATCCTGCTGCAGATACTCTAGCTTCCTCATTTCCTCAGTCAGCATCAACATAGCAGAGATGAGTATATGAGTTTCCCTTTTTCTAACACAGACTAACATAGTGTTCCTTTAAAATACTGAAAAAAATGGTTTCAAACCTTTCCACTAGAATCCTGTTTGTTTATTGTAATGTGTACTAAAATAGTCAACTGATGCACAGATGTGTGGTCTTGTAGCTGTCATTAAATATGTCAAATAACCTATTAATTCTCTATGCAATTTATTTCGAATCATACCCACACAAGCATCTGCACTGGATTTTACTTCCATTGATGATTTGCAGAGTTCACAGTCTTCCATATTGCATGTTTTGAATAAGTTGTCAATGAACATTTGGCCATTGGTCTTCTGCACATTTATTCCAAGGAATAATTTTGGTTCTCCAAGTTGTGGCATTTGAAATTTAAGTTTTAACCTCTTCCTAATGTCTGTGGTATTCCTTTAAGTATTAGAATCATGGGTACTTTTAACATAGAGATGTCTGTCAACTACGGATTGTCAAAACCTGATTTGTTTCATAAAAGTGTCAAATTTAGAGTTCCAAGCCCTTGGTGCCTTCTTCAGTCCATACAAAGCTTTATTGAGTTTGCATACAAGTCGTCCTCTAATTTTTACATCTTGAAGAAGTATCATATGAATTTCTTCAGTCAGTGTTTTGTACCATGATTTGTTCCAGAAACAGATCATGTTCATTTACCTGACTAAGAAACGTTTTCAGTATTGTGAGTTGAGCAGCTGGAGCATGTCTCCTTATATTCATATCCTTTTATGTGAGTATAACCTTTAAAAACTAAATGTGACTTGTGTGTTTCAATATTTATGGATACATTCTATTACCTTTCAGCAGAGGTTGTGCTTCCTTTGTTTCTTCTCAAGTCTCAGGCTGTGAGTGTCCTTGTATTGAAATACTTTATATTGACAACATTGAGTAGTTTCATTGCTAAATACACTCTTGAGTTGTTTGGGAAACTGTAATGTGTGACCGTTTGGACAATATTCAGTTATGAATCATTTTATAATGTCAAACTAATTTGACAATAGTTCCTTTTGAATGTGGAAGTATGCATCATGCTCAAACACACATAGTTTCTTCAAATATGGCTTTGTTCCATACCTTAGTGGTGCTTGAATTTATTCATCTGAAGCTGGAGTAAGACTACAGTTAATAATAGGAACTACTGCTGGTACTACTTCTGACCAAAACTGTTGCATACAAGGTGTGTGCAATGAACCTTTTCAATGGCAGTATGATTTAGTTGTTCTGCCAGTCCATATTGTTCAGGTGTGTATCTTATTGTAAACTAGAACTGCAGTGTTTTCTTCAAGGAATTGTAACATTTCATCTGAAATGTATCCATGGCCATTGTCACATCTAGCTAGATCTGATGATTGATTGTAATGTTAAAATTAGTAGTAGCCATTACTGTAGTAATGTACTTTAAAAGAATGAAACTGATTCAATAGTGTAAGCTGCTGTGAAGTGAGTATAATTATCAATGGAAGCCACTATATATTGCTTTCTGTCAAAAGAAATAGGTGTTATAGGTCTAAATACTTTACCATGTATCAGCTCTGGTGGTTGTTTGGCTTGAACATGTGGTAACTGTGTTGGTTTGCCCTTTATGATGGTGAAAAATTTGTGTATGCATTTAAAAAAGATGCTGTTGTCAATTCCCTCTGTGAGGTAATGAAGTTTCTTCCTATCTTTGAGGTTGAAATGTTCTAAGTGTTTATGCCACAAGTCTGCCTGAAACATGAGAACTCCACCTATATTTCTTAGTATGTTTTCTGTGAGATATAGCTCTGTCTTTTTCACACTTTTGAATTGAACCCAATGAATTTAAAAAAAAAATAGTGTAGTCATTTGTAGTTTACACAGTGACAAATCATGTAGTAAAAGTGATGCTACAACAATATCTTTTATTTGAAATTGCTTTCCATAAACAATGCTTTCAAAATCTACTTCTCCAACCTTTCTGGCAAACAAAATTGTATCTGTTTGTTTGCAACTTGATATGTCCTTTGACTTTACTGTAAGACAAATGCTGTCGAGAAATACGGTTCATTTACTGACCTGTTGTCATCTTCAGAATTATTACAATGTGCTTCTTTGTGTGCTAGCCTATCTTTTATACAACTTGGTTTCAGTTGCTCACTTGAGTAGGTTCCAGAGCAACAACTACAACATTTTGTGGGGGCATTGTTAGTAACAAACTGCACAGTATAAGTTTCTTCAATATTTGTCCCATATGCTTTCAAAGCAGAGTACCTTACCCAAGGTAAATAAATAGTTTCAATGTATTGTCATTTGTGTGTCAATAGAGACACTTAGTATAGGTTGAAGAGCCCTACCTTTCCATTCAAAACTTTGCATTAGAGAATTCCGCAATTTGTAGACAGTTTTCACGTTTTTGGCATAATTCAAGGAACTGTGTAAAATTTTTGTATTATTTGTGAGTTATTTGTATGAAGTTGTCCCAGAAAAGCTTTCTGTTGTGGAGCTGTGTCATCCTGTACACATTTCTGTGTAGGACTTATCCATAAAACTCAATAATTCGAAATTTCCATTTGGTGAAATTCATGTCGTCAAACAACAGTAGCCTGTAATTCACCATCTCCAGGGGCATGACAGTTAAGTATGATTCATTGTTTAGGATATTCACCTTTATTGTACTGTACACCTTGTTGTACTGTAAAACCGGGCACCTGGGCACATAACATGTTGTTAATGTTAGAAATTACCAGATATCTGTATTAGTATTCATATCCATTTATTACTTATGACAATTACAACCGCAGTAGAAGCATGAAGAAAAAAATAAAATCCGATTACATCTGTCTGACGTAATGGTGGTGAGGTATGTAACGTCAATACGGCGCTGTGGTTTTGCGTTGGTTGTGTTTGTAGATGTCGTGTTGTTGTATTTGATAGTGCCCTCTGGTGGTGAACGTGGACGTGCTGCAATATTCTGTGGTATTGGGTTCATTTGCGCGTGGGTTGTCATTGAGCTAATGTGGTTTTGAGTATGTGTAATTGGTATGGTGCGTGCGCGTGGTGGCCAACGAAGGTAGTATCTCCGGGGGCTTTTGTTGGTAAGTCATTATTGTTTAGGTTGTTTTCTGTAGTAGATTGATTGTGTTTTAATTCATGTAGTGAATAAGAGGTATTTCGGCTTTTGAGATGTTGGGGGTTTTTGTTCAACTTTTCTGGGTTGTAGGTGCTGGTTTTTTGGTATCAATATTTGCGATTGCGATTGAGCTTTGTAAGTCAAGGGAAATGCCCGATTCCTGTGTTTTTTTTTTGGTGTAGCGGAATGTTGTAATATATTTCTATTCTTTACTCTTTTATATGTATCGTGTCCCCTACCAAGCCCCCTATTTTTCGCGACTGTCCCATTCGTTTAATTTTATTTTTGGAGTGAGGCGTTAATGTGTGTTGGTTCTATTTTTGTTCTGCGCGTCTATCTAGTGACGTCATTTTCGCAATATTGTATACGCTTGAACGACCCGTTTCTGCCTTATTGATTATGACATGGGTCGAAGCAGATAGTTGGAATCGGACGCTTCTATAATTCCGAGGCATGGTCTCTGATAAGTTGAAGATGTTTATATACTTCCGATGCAGGAATACATTTATCAAGATTTGATGTAGCAATATGGATAACAGTGCAGTCACTTCCGTAGTTCTGTTTCCTTTCTAAAGTTGTGGGATTTCATAATGTCCAGATGTGGTGTCAGTCATCTGTATTGCTCGTGCGGTTTTATAACTGTTCAGTAACAATCTATAGCCTTTGCTGTATTGGGGAAAACAATAAGCGTATGTGAGAGGTAACAATTGAGGAATCAGAGTTTAGATTTGTATGTTTGTCCAATTGATAGGTCTTTCGTATATCTGAAGTTGTGGCTAAGTGAAAGCAACAGTCACTTAGCAAGTTACTATATTAATTCTATGCCAAAATGTATGACCAGTAGGTGTATCATCACTGTTCCACAGTGAATGGCTTGTGATTGACATACAGTATTGTTTATGTTGTGTTATATTCTTCAGAACAGCCTGAGTGTTCTGAAGTGTGTGGCTTGCTATTTGTTTTTTTTTTTGATTACACCATACTCTGAGGCTTAATGCAAGGGAAGAGAAAAAAATGAATTGTACTGTTCTTGGGATACAGGCAACTTTGGTCAATGTGCCAGTTGTGGCTTTTCACAGCCTCTGATCATGTTCCTGCTTTTGGCACATGAAGCAGATATTCATGTTTTAATCTGTGTGTGCAAATGTAAATATTGAGAATTGACTTGTTACAAAAGTGTGTCTAACTGAAGCTTGAGAAATCAGATATTTTTTTGTATATACTTGTGCATTGTGTGTGAATGAATGCATATTTTGTTTTTGGTTTGAGATTCTATTAATTGGTAATTGATTTAACATTGTCATACTTACATAATTTGTAATTTTATGAGATTAATGACATGGGCAATCAATGGGTAATACCATATGTATCAAAAATGATGCTTAACTGGTATTTAGTAACACAACCAGTAGATCCTGGGGGCATAATTCTGACTGGAGAAATCTTGTATAGGGTTTCCTCCAAGACTGTGTTATGCCCTCTTATTTCTGGTATAGGTAAATGATGTGTGTAATGTACAACAAAAGAATGTGTTATTTCTGAAGATTATGCTAGTATTGTAATGAATGGAATTATACATACAGCTACAGATAAAAATGGTATATCAAGTTTGTAAAAGTGTGACTGGTTGGTTTCCTGTGATTGGCCCCTCACTCATTTTTAAAGAGAATATATCCATTTTTGCACATCTAGGAGCACTACACCAAAGATAAGTGTGATATGTGTTGAGGAAATAATGAATAGGGTGGGAACTACAAAATTACCAGGAAAGACAGATAGGTGTTTTTTTTTTGTGTGCTGTTTAAGAGTGAAATAATTGAGAATTGTTGTGATGGTGGTTTGATGAACCCTGTGCCAGGCACATAAGTGTGATTTGCAGATCATGTGTGTAGGTATAGATGTGTCCATACTGATGGGAATTCAAATTATAAGAACCACATTGTTGATGTTGTAAAATGTGGTTCAGCCACATTTGCATTTAATCATTGCAGACCTTGAGGGGAGAGAAATTAGCAAGCTGAGGGTTTTTCATGTTTTCAATAATTGTCATGTGGAATAATGTTTGGGATATCTCATATTTTAGAAGGAAAGTCTTGTGTGTGGTGCTCACCCACACTCATCTTGTTTGAGTTGGGCATTCTGATTACTGCTCAACATTCTATTTATTCCATCTGGAAGTTTGGTGTAAATAAGCCATTATAGCTCAAAAGGAACACTGATGTACGTAATTAAAATATCAAAAGGAAAAATAATCATTAGCTCACATTAAGATTATCTTGAACACAACAAAGTGTGCACAATGCCATAATAAGAAATTTTGATCACTTACAGAGTGATATAAAATGATCACATCTTTGTATCTTTGTTTACTTAAAAAAGTTGATTAAAGACCAACGTAGAAATGTTCAGAATGTAATCATATGTAAAAAAAATAATTTGCTGTGTAAATGTAAACTGATCTGTTGCATGTCATTACTATCTGTTGTGGAAAATGATCCATGAAACATGTACCTAACAAACATTTTGCTACAGACTAAGAACTAACTGCCACCACATGTGGGTGGAAGAGTAAGCAATGAATCTGAACTCCAGGTTGGAATATGAAAAGTATAAGGGAAAGTTCTATTGGTACTCACTGTAAAGATGTCTTGTTGAGATGCAGAGAGGCATACTGAAAATGTTGTTACACATTTGGGTAGTGGGCAAAACCTTTGAAAAGGAAATACACACATTTATTCACACAAGCAACCATGCTTCACTTGCTGCTATGTTGAGCAGGTTGGACTGGAATGCATTGTCCTGATTTGAGGTGCTGGAGTGGTGTTCATTTGTGTGTGAAGTGTGTACACTTTTGTGAATAACTGCATGTGTTTGCTTTTCTGAAGCTTTTGCCTGAAAGCTGAATGTGTAACAGTCTTTGTGCTGGGCCTGTTTCCAAGTGAACCTGTTCGCTTTATGGTGAGTAGGAATCTCTCCTTTGCTTTGTATTGTTGGTGGAAGAACAAGAATGTGTTGGTGGCAAGTGTGTTTAGAGGTGAAACAAACATGACATTTGTCTTTTAAAACTTTTGGTAGCTATATTTTATCTAGGAAAAGAGGTGCTATTTGATGGGAGATTCATATGTAGGTCAAAAAATCCCATGGAATGAAACCTGATGTAGATTTACATGTCAGGTGTATGCAGCTGCAAGATGTCATGTGGTTGTAGACTATCAACACTTTGCCATTGTGTTTGGTTCATTTCATATGGCTCCACTGATCATTTGTGTAATAGTTTTGTCAGTTGAAATGAGAAGCCTGCTAATTGTGTGCCACATGGTACCAAAAGGTAGAAATTGATGAGAGTTTCACAGTTGCTGAAGTTTGCCATTTAAACATTGCTTTAGAGCATGCAGTGAACCTTTACCAGATGGCATAAGCTGGATGGGTGCTTTTGACCATAAAGGATGAATTCATCTCATGTCTAATGTTTAGTAAGTTCATATTGTTATGTTGAAGGTACCCTACTAATTAAATTCTTTATTGATTGCACTATAGGGTTGTGGCTGTTGTTCATATGTTGTAATAGGTCTGTGTTGTGAGAGCAAACAAGTGGCAGTTCATGCAGACACAATTTGCCCACATGATGTGTAGCTCTAATGGTAAAAGAAATACTGTAATGTTCTCACATTAATCTGATGAAGTGATTTGCTGTGGACACGGTTGTGAGAAAATACAGTGTTGAGATTATTAGATATTATCTTCCATAGCAGGACAAAATAACTTTTCTTTCCCTCTTTTTGTTTGAAACCCATCACTGTGTGACCAAAATTGTCATCTGCAAATGACAGCTGTTGGCACAACATTGTGTTCTGTTTCTTGAAGTAAATAGTTTAATGCAATTCATGGTATTGTGCAAATGTGTGCCTAATATGATTTTCACATGTAGTGAATAAAATTTTATGAAATATTGCATTTGTTACCAAGATGCAGAACTAGGTATAAATTTCATCCAGGTGTTTGCAAATAATTATTCCTCAATGTGCTGCAACCATTGAAATAGAAAATGAGCAGAACATTTATTCATATGAGAGATATTCTAAATACAGCATCTTCTTTAACAAACTGACAGTTGTGCCAATGTAACTGATTCTTCAGTTCTAAGAAATGTTATGTACTATCAATTTGTCAGGTGTACATGAACCTTATGTTTTGGTGTTCATTAGTACGTGCAAAGCAATGAATTGAATTTTGCTCTGATACAGCATACTTTCAGATGTAGCCCACTTACATCTATCTCTAGGACAATAATATAGTTTCAGGTTAATAATTGTGAATTGTGCAGTTTAATGTGCAAAATAAACTGTGATTTCAGGTTAGACATTAAAGAGTGGGAGAATAAATCTCAAACCATTCATATGTTATTCCAAATTTTAAACATCTCATTCTCCTCATTGATTGTTTAGTTGAAGTTTAATTTCTGCAGAACAGTTTGTCAATTAGTTTTATGCTCTGCACAGTAAAGACTCCAGTTGAAATGATTCAGCAATTGTGAAATATACTTGATGTGTAACATTTACCCAACAGTTGATTTAATAGCCTATGTTCCACTCATCCAAAATGACAACGTGAGCATCCCTTTGTACACTTTTGAATGAAAGACCCCAAATCAAGTAATGTATTCCTTTCAATTGGCTAGTGGATAGAAGTAATGCCAAGTATGTCACGTGTTTTTGTGGAATCATCTCAATTTTTTTACTATGGGAATATGTAGTGTGTTTTCTGTACTCAATAAGAATAACAGCAGCAGTTTGGTTTTTTGGGTGTATATGCAAGCACAGGAAAAACACTGATGAGAGCTATCAAGGAAAAAAAAATTTAAACTGGGTTGCAGGTCTGTTGGTAGATGGCAGATGTGACTGGATTAGGTGAAGTTAGTTGGTGGGAACTGGATCTTTGTGAGAGTCTTGTTGTTTCTGTATGTACTTAGCATGTCTGCTATATGGTGAGTAGAAACATTTTCATAAACTTGTTTGATTGTAAAGCCTAGTAATACTTTTAGCAACAGTCAGCAGGTGTCATTAATGGTTCAGTAGGACTTTATGTAATTATTAGCTTTATATTTCATTATACTGCAAGCATATGAAGAGTGATTAGAGCACCATTCACTATTATGAATGGTTCAACATGGTTTGTTTCAAAGTGTTTTCATTGGGTATATGTTATTAGTGGAATGTTATTGTGCATATTTACTACTACACACGAATCAACTCTCAGCAGGGCACCACTTTTCATTTTAAGCTGTAAGATCTGAATGAAGTAATTTGGTGAATAATGTTATTTAGCACAAATGGGACAGTTGGGTAACAGCTTTAAAGCTTCTTTATTAAACAACAAAACTTGTTTTTCATGCTCTTTAGACTTGTGACATTTACATAGAACAATTACATTACAATGTATAATTTTAACAAGACAGATGAAATTTAGACAGTTCAGAACTGATTTAAAATGCAGTAAAATGTCTGGAGGATGGCTTCAGGTTGTGAATGACAGCAGGCTGATGACATGCAAGATTGAAGAAGAGCAGTGTCCTGGTAGCATTCATTGGCCTATGTATGTACATACATACATCACTGGTGTGAAAGCCACTTTTGCATTATGTGTTGCTGCCAAGTATCATAGCTTGATCAAAGTGTGATCAATAGTATGGTAAAATCCAAGAGTTAGCTGAAAGAAATATATAGTGACATGAACAGACATGACACTGTGATAAAATGACAAAAATTACACTGAAGTCATTGTGACTTAGAGGTCCCCTGTATGTTACAAAAAGCAAGATGTGGTTCTTAATAGGGTGTGTAATCACCATGGATGGCAATGCATAGTCTGTGATGTGCTTCCATGTTGGGCACAGGATTGTTTAGGAGTTTTCTTGTTGTGGGGTGTTTCATTCCTCCTCCAATGCAGTTAACAGCTGGATGGTTGTTGGTACAAGTGTGAGCTTACTGTCTCCAAATGTTTGAGCAGAGTACAGCCACCAGTCAACATCCTTGTGACATTCTACTCCTCTTTGACATTAGTCTTTTCAGGAGAACATTTTACCAGGCTTCATTTTTGTGGATGACAATGTGGAACTTTGTGACCAGCTCAGGCACAAGATCTCTATGAACAAGATGGTATTTGGTGAATGGCTGGACTGGCCTGTCTGTTCCCTTGTCCTGATTGTAGTAATACCATGGCATTTTCTGTAGTGTCTCACCAAGGAGGGTGGGTGGGGGAAGGGACTGGTGTACTTTTATGTTTGCCTTTAAAGAAGTAACAATTTATTAGTTGTTCAATTATATTAACAACATTTGTTGAATATATACTCACATGTAGGTAGGATCAAGAACTTGAAAATACCATGTAGCACAGGCTTAATAACACCAGTGCACTTCCAAAAATGTTTCCCACTGGCTATGAATAAAACATGTAATTCAAATTCTGTTCATAGTTGCAGATGTTTAGTCTGAACATACTTTTTTAAAGTGAGTGATGTGTAAACAAGGCTTTGAACCTAGAAATATTGAATACAATATTCATTGGGGCAGTATCATAACTACTGTAGGGATTTAAATTTAGTGGTTAAGTTTAACTGATAAATTTAAAACATGCCTGGATCCTGGTAGAAGACCTCAACAAATATTTTTTCAGACTTTTACAATATAAAGTAATAGACTAGATTACAATATTTTCAAAAGGTGGAGTCATGTACTCCACCCCTAGCCCCCCTCCCCCCCCCCTCCCCCTTGTATATTGTGAGAGGAGAAATATTATAGAATATTTACATCCACTGATGACCATCTTGCAATTGTCAGCTGTGTTGGCAGAAGAATAGACTTGAATACCCCATGAAGTACCTAAGAAACTTCTGGCTAGTTCTGGATTGTATTGCAGAGCAAGTATTGGCATCCATGGTTATCAGACACTGTATTAAGAGACATGCCCTGCCTTTTGTAATGTCCAGAGCTGTAGTTGCTATTGTAAATACAAACCAATACACACACAACAAAATACACTGTAAACATATCTCCTGATATGCCATAAACTCAAATGCTTTTATTTTACCATCTCTTTTGCACACACAATATTGAGATGGATCTTTGGTCTAGCCATTTTGAGCTTAAGTATGCTTCTCATTGTGTGACACCTTAATAAAGAAACATGATATGTGGTAAGTATTTCATACAGCATAACAACTAATACATTATTCATATTATTATTTGCATGGTAATTTAAAGGAATAAGGTACATGACAAGTGTATTGTTAAAGAAAGTAAAAATGTTATGAGATGGAAAGTTGCTACTCACCATATGGAGGTGGTGCTGAAGGACTGCCACATAAACTGAAATGGCACATTTGAGACTGTTCTCTGGTGTAGTTATTTGTAGTATCTAGATATTTCTTTACTTGCTCAAGTTGAGTATGAGAAGTAGACAAGAAGGGAATACTGGAGCAAGGGCGAAGTTATGTGGACAGAAATGTTGTGTTGTTAACAAGTTTTATAATGTTTTGCCCCATACTGTTTAATGGTATTAGTTTCATTGGTAGCATGTCTTGTGTACTGTTATGTTCATGCCATTTTTACAGATTAATCATATTTTGGCAGAAGCAAGGAAGGTTGTGGAAACAAATTTCTGCAGGCTTGGAAGAGTACTGCTGAGCCTGAAACCCATGCTGATAGTAGAAAGTAATGGATTTAGCAACATGGGAAATGATTGGATAAGTTGTTGGATTGGTGCTTCAGTTTCTATGTATGTGTTGTGGTAGGCCCTATTTTGTTTGGCAAGGTGAGGTAGTAGAGGACTGCTGTGATATTTTGAGAGTAGGTACACATTTGATGTTGTTTCCTCTACATATGCATTAGTGAATCATTTAGTGTGGTTCATTGCACCATCATTTCAGTGTTTGAAATATTGGCTGACAGTGAATGAAGTGATATCTGCAATGGCTGTAGTGCATCTGGATGTTTTTATTCTTCACCCCCCCACCCTCCTCTCCCTCTCCAAAGTAACAACATAAAATGAAAATGTAGGAAGAATTCTGAAGTGTTTCCTGCCTCATGCAATAATGAGTCTAACTTGGATGAAAAATTCCCGTTACTAACTGTATTTTGAAAGTGTATGAATTTGTTAATAATGAGGCAAGCAGCATCACAACCCAGGGTATAAGGCACTTGAATGTGGGATGTGTCAGCAGTGTAGGTGGAAAAATCACAAAGTGGGCAGGGATAGGGGTACTGCAGTTGTGTTCAAAGGTGGTTCCACCTGAACTGTCTGTAGATGGGTCCTTTTCTGACTTGTGTTCCTTGTTCTGCCAGGCTGGAATAATTTAATATAATTGTGATTGATTTGCACTTAAAAACAGTAACCCAATGTAAGATGCATTTAGTATAACTGATGACTGTATAGAAGAGACTGAGATGATTTGGGTTCAGCAATTTACTGGTTTTGCATTATATAATAGGTTTGAATTGACAGTTTGGGATTTTGTTTTACTGTCTTAAACAGCAGTGTAGTTTCATTTGTATTTATTCTCTGATATGAGTTGAGGAGACTTGCTTAGAGAACTAATGTGAAGTAATGTTTGTTTCTTCTTATTTGTATCTGTGTTTACTGTTGGAGGAAGCTGTACAATTGAGAAGCAGCTAGTTAATATATTTCCCCCCCTGTGGGTCTGGGTGTTGCAATAGGCCTGTGGTATTCCTACCTGTTGTAAGAGGTGAATAAAAGGAGTCACATGTTTTGGCCTTTATGTGGTGGTCCCCTGTAGGGTTTGACCTCCATACTTCCAAATTTTTCTGAAGAGTCAGCCAATTTGGGAAGGGTGCCATACATGGTGCATTGTGTTCATTGTGTATTGAGATCTTTCACTCCCTTTCTTGTTGTTGCATTGCAGTCCAGGGCATTCTCCATCTCTTGGATAAGGATACATTTCTGGGTGTGGTTTCTGCCATGCACTTTGCAGTGTTGCTTTCTGTGCTGATGACAACCATGGACTTCTTTGTGCCTGATATCCAGCATGGTAGCCAGTCTGTTGTGATGGGGCCACCCTGTACCCTGATGGTTGTAGCCCCTTGACAACACAGGGATTGCTGTACTGATGCCTGTGCTGTAAATTCCTCATGTATGCCAAGGAGTAGATGCCTATCTCCCTGGGGCATCGGGACTGCTGGCAATGGCCATCCTGCATGGTGGACCTGGCTATGGCTGGGTGGCATCTGTGGGGAAGGCCCTTAGTTGGAGTGGGTGGCAACAGGGTGGATGACATGCAATGAAGTGTGGCACGTCTCTTGCTGCTGGCGAACTGCCAGCACTCTTAAGTGTTTGAGGGGTTGTTTCAATGTACAGAAATATGACCCCACATTGTTCCCCTCCCTGGTCAAACCATGGGAGGCGTGAGAAGCTAAGGATGGCAGTGAGACTTATTTGCCCCACTTCCTAGTTTGTATGAGAGCTGATAGGGAGTCTTTGATCATGATGAAGCCTCAATTCTTTGTTGAGCATTTAGAGGACAAGTTTGGAGAAGTGGAGGGCTTGTCCAAAATGTGCAGTTTTTATAATATGGTAGTTTTTATAAAAGCAGCATCCTCTGCCCAGTGACAGGAATTAGTTGCTTGTGACAGGTTGGAGGATGTTTGTTACAATCACGATCCCAAAAGAGTTTAAATATGGTCCAGGGCATTATATTCCACAGGGATCTTTTGTAGTCTGATGACCTATGTGCCAATTTGGAGTGGAGAGGTGTTCATTTTGTCTGGTGTCTTCATGTGGGTCTGAGGGATAATCAGGTTGCCACTGGTCCATTCATGTTGGCCTTTGAGGGTGATACATTTCCTGAGAAGGTCAAGGTGATTGTCTACTGCTGTGTTGTCAAGCCCCATATTCCTCCTTGGATGTGGTGCTTTAAGTGCTGGCTGTCTTCCTGCTGTAATTCTAGCCTCACATGTTGCGATTGCAGACGCCTGTCACATCCCAATAGTCCATGTGCCCTGCCTCCCATCTGTGTCAACTGTGGAGAGCATCATTCACCTTGCTTGCCAGACTGCAGGATTTTACTGAATCAGAGGAAAACTATGGAATATAAGACCCTGAACTGACTGACCTACGCTGAGGCTAAGTGGAAGGTGAACACCTCTATCCTCTTTGTATGATGACCTGTTACACTGCTGCTAAAACTGCTCTAGCTCCATCAGCTCCACCAACCCAAGTCACCTCTCAGATGTGGAAGACTAAACCAGCCCCTTTGATGTTTGGGGGGGGGGGGGGGGGGGAAATTCCCTCCCTGTTGCTCCTGCATTACGTACTTTGGGAGCAACACCCCTGCCCAACAATCAGGGACATCTGTTCCCGCTTCTAAACTGGAAAAGTGTCCAACTTCTTTGGCTGCTCTTGCTAGGAAGGGGTCCCTTGGATCCCTCCCTTCCCTGGTTTCCATCAGTGGGGAAGGTGATGCCTGCCAGTGGCTGAAGTGCCAAAAAGCAGCTGGTTGTAGGGCTTCACAATCCTCCTTTGTTCTGGATACTGACTCAGTAAAGCCCTCCCAGCCAGGGAAACCCAGGGAGCAGTGAGCCAAGTAGAAGACCCCTAAGAGTAAGGAACTTGTGGTGGGACCCACCTCATTGCTACCTACAAGCTCTGTATCTGAGGATGAGATGGGGATTCTGGTGTCTGCTGAGGACCTGGATCTTGCTTGATCCTCAGATGCAGTGGATATTGCCTCCTCAAGAAATCAGTTGGTGGCTGGAGGTGAACCTGAGGTGTAAACTGCCTCATTGAATGTTCAATGCTTTCCCAATCCTCAAGATCATATTATTCTCAAGTGGAATTGTGGCAGTTTTTTCCACCACCTTAGCTCCAACAACCTATCAGCTTTCACCCTTTCTTCAGCATTGCTCCCCAGGAAACTTGGTTTCTGGTGATGTGAATCCTTGCCCTTGTTGGGGTTATTTTAAGCCTTGGGCAGCTTATGAAAGGGTATGTGTCTATGTCCTTAACCCTCTTTACAGTGAGTGTGTGCCTCTTCAAGCACCTTTAGAGGCTGTTGCTGTTAGGGTATGGATGCTGCAGACTATCTTCTACTGGATGGTGATGTGCCACAGCATGCACTGGCTGCATTGATTGCCCAACTGCTGCTGCCTTTTGTGTTACTGGGTGACTTCAATGCCCATAACCCTTGGGGGGGGGGGGGGGGGGGGGGAGATTGGTGGCAACAGGCTGAGTCACTGTTGTTGAGCTCCCTCATATTTGGCAGCTTAGCCAAACATGCTGCTGGCCTCTTAATGCTCTATGTTGCTTGAGTCATACCAGCTGGGGTGCTGATTGGTCTACCCTTCTATGACTATCAGGTGTTGATTCAGTCCTGTCTTGATTGTGGGTTTGGCTGATGCTTTGGCATCACCTTCTGCGTTGTGGTCGCTTGACCCCATACTTCACTGTGGGATTTGACTTGCAACTAGCACTTCCCACACAAGCCCTATAAGCAGCATCCTTGTGGAGGCTGGGGTCCTCCCATTGCAGATCTGGTGCCAATGACTGTTGGCTGCTTATGCTGCACATGTTTGTAGTTTGCCTGGGTGTCCAAATTAGTATCTCCTGTTCCCCAACTCTGTCATCCAGAATAGTGGTCCTGTTCAGGGTATATGATTGCTGTTCATGTCTGGGCTCTTCTCTCTGGGCTTGGGCTTTTCCCTCTCCCCACCTCTTTTCTGGGCCCATCTACATCTACCCCTGTGATGTGTGCCTCACCCATGCCTTCAGCTTGATTTGGCAGAAGGCCTGAACCTGAAGATGTCTGCTGATGCTTTCCTTCCTTGAGATGAAACCCCTAATATGTTTCTATATTCCATGTTTCCTTCTAAACTGGTGGACTGATGTTAACCAAATGTGGTACATGTATCAGTTACTGCCGGGAAAGAGTCATGTGCCTATTGAAAGTGGTAGGGGGTTTTGGTGAAAGATGTGTAGGCCATGATGTGTGAATACTCAGATCTAGTATATGAGAAAGGAAGCAGGTAGTGACTTTGGAGAAACTTTGCCAGTAATTTAAAACTGCTTAAGAGCCCTTTTATTGCTGGCAACCCTGCACAAAATGTTGAAAGGAAAAATGTTTATTGCTTACTGCATTTTTGCTGTTGATGGAGTAAAAATAGTGCATGATGTGTGAGTTCTTAATTTGTTTCTTAACTGCTCACTGTATTTGTGACTTTTTTGGATAGTGTCCACATTTATGACAAATTCTGTAGAGATGGAGGTGAACTTGAGTACAGAAATGTGTGAAACAGTTCAGTATCTGTGATGTGCATATGCAGGTAGAGACTGGTAATAAGCTGCTTCAAAACCCCTTTGGTTGGTTTGAACCAAATGTGGTATCCATATTACCTCCTATTCTGAAACCATTGGAACTTGGAGCAACAGGCACAGAAATATGATTGTGACCAGACCTTTCCGATTTATTTTGTTATTTGTGCTTTTATTGTTTTAAAATTGTAATCAGTTACACACTACAGTGGCATTCTAATATTTTGGTTCCAAATGTTATGTATTTTGATGAACTGAAAGGCATTGTTGAATGACAAGACAGTTTGGGTGAATTGTAGGTGTAAAGTAGTGTTATTAAAAGGAATAGCTTTTGGTTAATACAGTTTAGTTGCCAGTTGGTGAGTGGAAGTTGATTCTGTTATTTCACCTGCATGTATATACTATGAGGACTTTTCATGTAGGAAGATAATTAAAGCATAGTGAAAACCCTGTAAGAATGTATTTGTCTCTGAACTTGTTACTAGTGTGACAGTGTTTTTAAATTTATTTGTCCCATGGATCACATATTGTACGAAAAGTACAAAGTTTAGGATGAGTCATGTTTTATGAATGTGAGTTACTAAGAAATGTGTGGCTAAATAGGCTACAGCTTGAGAATGTAGAGTGTTATCTGCTAAGTACAGAAATAATGAAAATGGTCACTGCAAATATGATGGAAGGGTAATAACATATAAAAATATATGAAACATGATGTTTACCATAGAGAATGCACAAATGTGAAAGTTACTACTAACAATCTGTGTCACTACAGAAAAGTATTAAAAAATTGAGAAGTACAATAAAAAGATCCTTGTTTATTGTTGATTTCTAGGTTTGGCAGCAACTTACTTTACATTAAGTTGTTAGTGTTTAATTAACACTTACTTTTTATGGAATTGTTTCACTGAATGGAAACAATGGTCTGTTAGAAATACCTTTAATTTGTTTTTAAATACTGGATTTGGAACAAGTGTTAGTTGATCTGGAACTTTATTGTGTAATAACATGGAGCTGAATTACAATGTTGTGGTATGATGATGTTCTTGAAAAGACTTATTGGGTGTGTGTGTGTGTGTGTGTGTGTGTGTGTGTGTGTGTGTGTGTGTGTGTGTGTGTGTGTGTGTGTGTGTGTGTGTGCGCGCGCGTGCGTGCGCCTTTCGGATTAATCTTCGTCTTTGTATGTGGTGAGTAGGTTTGTTTGAGGATGAACAGGCATGGGGTGTTTGCAACATGAAATTTTGTGAAGTGGAATTCATGGGATTGTATCTGTTTGAGAGCACAAATTATCATCAGTTGTGTCTTTTGTACTTAAAATGTTTCCCTAGAAGATGATTCCATTGTGGGGAAAGGAGTGGAACTGTGCATGGTATGCTTGGATTAGTGTGGATTTATTTGTAGTAGATAGCAATATTTGTTATCCATATCATAATGAAGTGTGTGGTGGTAACTGACCACCAGAATTGTGTGTTGATGCAATGTGCTATCTATGAATTCCCAAAATTTTTGACTTCAAACTACTGCCACCCCTGTGGTTATGTTCTTCACTCTTTATTTGGCACATGTGCTGTGATTGTGTGTTGGATATTGTGTTAACAAATATAGGTTTAAATTCAGTGCATTAGTATTTGTAAAATGACTTTCATATAGTGTTCATTAAAAAATGATCATTCCTCTTGGGACTTGTGTAATGGTACACTAGCTTATTTGTTTTAGCTGTAAATATATGTCATGTATTGTTGTTTTCCTGACATGTTCTACATCCTGGAGGATCTTCTTGCTACAGATAAATTAGAATGAAAGTAAATCTAATCCATCAGTTTGTGTGTTTATCCCTTTTTAAGTTTTGCTTAACCCATAGATCTGAACTTATTGTTTGCATTTTCATTTTGAATTCAATTATTGTTTGAATTTACTTGGATAGGTTTATGGTTGGATGAGGAATTTTGAATGTAGGTTTATATATATAGTTTTTCAAGTATTAACAGTTTGGTGATTATTGTAATGTCACTCTGAAAGTTGGTTCATTGAGTTATTAGACACTGACTGAAGGTGTTAAGGAGTAGTGAGTCAGTGCTATGCTTCTGTCATCAGGAAAGGTCATATGATCAACATATGTCATGTACATAAATGAGGGAAAGTTATTGCCCTAGATCAAAATCCTGAAGAACACTATATTGATTTTTCATGCATGAAAGGTTTTTCCTATTTTGTTCTGCACACAGATATTTATAGAAGTGTTATGTTGTATCTGTGGTTCTGTAAGTAGAAGCATAGCTAAGTATATGCTACACTCCTTATTCCATGTCTTTCCAATGTATCAAGCAGTATTGTATGATGTAGTAGTGGTACATAAAGAGCTTTACAGAGGTCTGAGAAGATACCTGCTGGTGTATAATGTTGGTTGGTTTTTGTGTGGTTCAGTAATTAAAGAATTGTTGTTTGGATGGACATATATGTGCGAAAGCCATATTGTTGAATGGTGATAGGTGCATAGTTATTTATGAAATTTGTAGGTCTTTCATAGTGTTTTCATGATTTTGGAAAAGATGCTTAACATGGAGAAAGGTCAGTAATTGCACAGAAAATTGGGGCATCTTTCTTTAATAATGGAAAGTAGTTATTTGGAGAGCATCTGGAAAAATACCAGGTTTTCATTAATGGTTAAAGATGGATGATAATGGCTGTACCATGGGAAGACTACACACTTTAAGGGTTTAATTGGTAAATGATTATATTTAGTTTAGAAATTCATTGGGGGTTTGTTTCATAAACAGTGAAGTATAAGTAGTGTTAGATGTATTGCTGGAACTTTGTAATGGTTCCTTGTTGTTAGCCTGAGTGAGGTCTTTGTCTTGTGAGGTGAAATATGGTACTCACTGTGTTGCTTTTCAACTGAATGCGGGTCTGTTTCTGTAGAATTTGTAAGTGATGTAGAAGTATTCTTTTTAAGTGTTGAACTAACAGTTTTTTAAATAATTTGTCACATGGCTTTTATTTAGTTTGAAGATTTACTTATGAAGTTGTCATTCCATACAAGTTAAGCCTGCCTAATGACTCAGACAGGATTTTGTTTGTAAGCTTCAAATAGAAATATCTTGAGTGGCTGTGTTTGTTGTAGCAATATTGTAGAAAAATATTTCTGTGGCCAAAGCTTTTCTTTTTGTTACTTATGATTTTCTATTTTTATTGTGTGAAATTATTCTTTGAATGGGAAGAACTTTAAGTAAAGAAAGGTGTTATGGAAATTTAAGAACATGGTATAAATATTCCTGGAAATGGAAAGACAGCAAGACATATCCATCTCAGAACAGTACTGCCCATTGTGTATTTACTTTTGAAAGCTGAGCAGGTGAGATCAGATGAAGGCCTTATTTCAATAGTGGTACAAGTGCATTATCTCCACTATTCTGCCTATAATGCTTCTGAAATTAATTATCCAAACAAACAGAAAGAAAAGTTCATCTCTAGCAAGTAGCCATATGCTTCAATATATCTGGTATCTCAACTGCAGATTTGTCAGTGCTTATGTAACTTTAGCACACTGTATCTCAAAATGAACAGAAGTGGAATTGTACCATTATTGAAATAAGCCCTTCAGATGGTTGTTATGCTCCTAGCAATTGCATTCTGCACTCTGAGTAGTACATGATAGTGTCAGTTGAATCTGAGAAAAATGTAAATGGTGTGTTGTGTATGGTGACCCAGAAGTGGTGCATCAAGGTCAATAACTCCTGGTTGATGTGAATGACTTGATCTAGTGTCAAGTGGTAATTTGAAATTTAGTTGTATAGGTAAAGTGACTTCCTAAAATGCACAATTTCTAGTACAACATGTGAGTTGCATTATATTTATTCAGTGAATACTGTCTGAATGACTGGTCTAGATTGTAGTGTAAATCATAGTTAACTGAATATGATGGAGAAATATGGATTGTGTATGAAGTGCAATGTGCATGACTTTTTTTACCATAGAAGTGAATTCATCATCCAAATCATTGTTTGCTATTTGGTAAAATTGGTCCCTTGGGTTTGTTGTGTTGAAATTATGTGAGATTATTTTAAAGGATGGTGTAAGTCACAGGGTATAGAAAGTGAGGACTATACCAGATGTAGAGAAAGCTATACTGTGGCTCATATATTGTTGCCATGAAGTAACCACTCCTCTAGCCAATGGAGATTACTATAAAAGGGAATGTTCAGGAAAAGGGTGCAGTCTTTGAGACATATGG
This sequence comes from Schistocerca serialis cubense, assembly GCF_023864345.2. Taxonomy (NCBI): domain Eukaryota; kingdom Metazoa; phylum Arthropoda; class Insecta; order Orthoptera; family Acrididae; genus Schistocerca; species Schistocerca serialis. The sequence continues at coordinate 348,320,108 of NC_064645.1, forward strand.
GGGATAGCAGTTGTATAATAAACTGTGGGTGATGAAGTGGTTTGTTTAGTAAAGGAACAGGTGCCAGTTGTTTGGTGGTGTAGATTGCACTGGTGTCACAGTTTGTACCCTGCCTATTGGTAGAAAGAGGAGTTAAACACCTATCATCTCCCACGGTTTTTAATTTTTCAACGATTTTCGTAAATCGCTTTAAGCAAATATCTGAACGATGCTGTGAAGATGAATGTGACGGATTTCGTTCGCGACTCTTGTGTAACTGCAGTCAACAGCAGGTCGTTGTGAGTGTGTTTTGAAGTTTGTGTTAGTATGGGAAACTCAACTGGTGCTCCTTATTTTCGTAGTTTACGTGTAGCTATATTTCTGTGTAGGTGCAAGATTGTGATGGGCCGGGACTCAAGGGGCAAGACACGTCAGTAAATCGTCCGTTACTTCAAGAACAGCATTTCTTACACGTCGCACAGTTAAGTTTGTGGTCATATTGCTGTTACTAGGTCGACATTTTTATTGGGTAATTTTATTGTATACTGGCGACAGACAATGAAATATAGCGAACAATTAAGGCCGCCATGGACGCACCCATTTCTCGACCGGTCGTCTCATTTCGTAGCTGCGTACACACTACCCGCTCGAATGCATTCAGCGGTTACGGCGGCTTCCTATTGTGATGTTTACCTTAAGTTCAATGTGTTTGTTGTACGCGATTTCGCTTGATCTTATGTGAAAGAAAATGGTTTTTGTCTTGGCTGTTGTAACAGACGAAAAAAGTGAATTAAAAGCTGTGGGTTATGTAAGGAAAGAAATTCACCCAAGTTCTGTTACGTAAGTTTGGAGACGATTTTTATTATCTAAAAACGGAAGAATCACACATTTCGGAGGTGCTGGCCACCATAAACCATTGTTAACGAGAAAGACGACAATAATGAGGGAGACTAAAGTGTGAGGAGGGGCTTTTCGTTACATAACGATTTCTAGCCAGGGGCAGAAGTTAAGACGACGTTAAATTCGTTGCTGTTTCATCCTCAGTTATTAACTAAGCCATGAGGATATAGTAAAAATAAGAGGAGCTTAATTTTCTGCATCAATATTGGTATACTACTTGGATGATGTTCCAGAAACACCTGCAATCTATACACTTCTCTGTAAACTATGCTCTTAGCTTCGTCAACCTCGCACGCTGCCATGTATATTAGAACAGCATTTAATTTGCTCTGAATGAGAAAAGACGAAATTTTATTGGACGATTGACGCGACAGCCCTACACTACACATGGAACAATTTGTTGGGTGCAATGGTGGGGGGCGGCGGCGGCTGGTTCTATACACGCGACGTACCTTCAAGGAAAGTTCATTGGTCATTCCATCAAACCGCCTACACACAAGAGTTTGCTTTGTAAAATGGTTGGTCGGTCGGTTCATGTATAGGCCCCTTTGAGGTGCAAGGTTGGAGGTCGAAGATAGCTGCTATTTGGCGCTATGTGTTGTCATTCGCTCTGAATTTTCACTAGCGGAAAGAAAAAAAAAATGTGTACATGGGTGAAGGAATTTTACAAGAATAGGGGAAGATGTTCAGTTTCTTGAATGAATGAACTGATAATGGGATAAAGTGATTTTTGGAATTGTTGGAGGAACGTACGTTCAGATATTTGATGTACTGTTGCAAACAGTTGCAATTATAAGATGAAGTGGACTGTGATTTTCGAGACGGTATTCGTGCAGCTCACTTCGTGTCACTTGCCATATGTTATCGGACTATAGGTAATTTATTTGCAGGTGTAAAAATTATAACTGGAATTGGAATACAGTGAAAACGCCTAATTGTAATGGAAGTGCGCACTGGAGTTTGACAGTTTGAAACTGTAGATGACGAAAAGTCTTATGGTAATATAAAGGTAAAATTGAAATATTTGACTCAAAGGATGTATTGCATGAGGGTATGAAAGTGTTTGAGTATATGTCATGTGCTCTAGCACTGCTTTTTGTCCGATTATTTTATTAATGGTTTATTACAATGCGACTGCAATGAATGAAACTGGTTTGGTTGCAGTTTTACATGTTTGCGGGTGCATTCCTTACCTTTCAGTTGCTTGTGTTTATTTTTTGTCTGTTATATTAATATAGGTCTTTTAGACGCTGTAGTGCTGATACATCCTACTGAATAAATGTAATAATGGTAGTAGGAATGTGTATATGCTAATTCGGGCGCCATATCCACAAGCTGGTTTACATGGCACATGCAGCCATCGAAAATGTAGGATATGGGACTGAGGTTAGGCAGATTTTTCAATACCAACACGAGTATACTATCGATTCATGTGTGATAGGTATAATTTTCAGTAGACATGTCTATATTGTACAGTATAGTGTAGGAAGATTCGTATTATCGATAGGCTGCCAATAATATTTTGTAGTTAGAAATACTGGAGAAGAATGTGGGCAATGTAAAGGTGACTTTGGCTTGATCAGCGATTGGAGGGAATTGGAAGAAACGAGAAGTGGTGGTAGGTCTCGTGTTGCAGTGTTCTGTACAGACGTCATTATTTAAACAGTTAACCTGTAGGTTTTGCGGACGGAGTTTGACACTATGAAAATACGCGACTTAAACAGTCGTTGATTGCACGGACTCTGAAGCGTAAAATGTGTACATACCAAAGAGACTGTAGACTTAAGTACTTGATGTAAAATTCAATGTGAACCCTTTGTGCGCTGCAGAGAAAGAAAGTGTTAAAAGACGTACAGACAGATGTACAATAAAGTGATGTGATAGTTCCGTTTTTGCCGACAGAAAAGGTTTCGCTTTACGAAGTAATAATCCGTACGCAGCTATTGCACTAGTACGATAAAATTCCCATAGAGCAATATTTGGAAAATAATGGCTGTTACGTTTGTTGTCCGTAGCATTGGATATGGATAAATGCATCATTATCCTAGAACGTAATTGACAGCACCTGTGTTTATTGCAGGTAAACAATATGTGATCTGGTAGTGTTGTGCATTTCCTTTTGTTCGCAATTTCAGTACCCTATCGATTTGTACATGTCTCGGCAAGGAGATGACTGAACTAAGCATGTTATTCAATTGCTATGATTCTCGCGAGTTGTTTCTTGAATATTTGTGGTAGTGTAATCGGAATACCGATGACTAAACGTTGTGAGCGCAACGTGTTAAATAATTGATACGAAAGTTACCTACAAAGTTTTTGAAAGTGAGGTAATCCAGCGCAACTTTATGTAGTTGCGTGAGTAGTATAGGTGCTTCGTGTTTGAATTGTCCTTCAGTTCAAATCCGATAAATACATGTTCTTTGAAGGGTCCTAAGACGTGTGATGTCGTATGTATAGAAGTTAATGCTGACAATTACGTAAATTCTTTCCTGTCGTATGTACGGCTTTTGTGCGTGTAAGACGATGTTCAGAGCGCTGAAGTACAAATTAGCTCGTGTTTAATGTGAAAGTCAGTGGAGGAGGAGAATAGTGTTTCACGTCCAGGCGACAGGGATGTCACTAAGAGACGGAGCACAAGCTTGGATTAGAGAAGGATGGGGAAGGAAATCGGCTGTGCTCTGTGAAAGGAACCATAATAGTATTTAAGTGATTTAAGCAAAGGTAAATCAGGGTGGCTGGAGGCGTGTTTGAACAGTCTTTTTGGCGATTTCCTGTCCAGTGTGTGTGAAAAGTAAATGAGCGTTTTATCGGTGGTTCGTCGTAAAACGTCTTAGGTCATCTGCGCTGATCAGTTATTTGTCCGGAAAGAAAAGTAATGTACGTTTGTATACGGGTGCAGCAAGTCTCTTGAGGGTTCAGCATCTCAGTTACTAAAGACGAAATCTTTGTACAATAAATTTGCCTTTCCATCTTACATGACCCCTGTTTTCTCAGGAACAGGCAGAAACATTGGTTTGAAATATCAAGTACTATGGCGTAGTAGTGTAGTGTTACACTGAGATTATCTTTGCTATATCTGCGAAATTTCTTTTAGTCGAAAACTGATAAGTATTTTTGCAGTGGGCCTAATATAAGTGATGTAGGACCTGTAATGGTGTAAATAACTTACTGCCTGTCGTTGACGTACATTTAGTTTCCATGAATAACGGATATTAAGAGCGCTGTAGTACACATTGTTAGACAGCGCTACGACGACTTTAATGTAAAGACTGAAGTGTGCATTTTGTTCTGTGTCCCTTCCGAGACACCTGCATAAGAGTTGTGCTGAATAATTATTTGTCCGGAAAGAAGTGCATAGGGAGAATGGGTTGTGTGTCGTTTGCACGAGCTGTAACCAATGCCCGTGAGAGTTACTTTTGTCAGGTGCAGCTTCACGTTCTGTAGGCTCCTGCACCTCAACCGGTAAAAAAAATTTTAATTTTTTCCCTCGAAATCCCATTTTCTCTGGAAACGTTAGATGTATGAACGTGAAACGCGTGTGAAGTAGTAAGCTGTATGGTCCTATGGCGGGGTAAAAAGTGCGCCTAATCAACGGAATCTAAAGAGTCGGTCATTATGTCATGGATATAGACATCCGACAACACAATCTTCAAAAGGTATTAAAGAATTATTGAAATGTCTACGTTTGTTTGGAACCCTCAGAGTTCGAATCGTACTTGCATTTGTGTGGTCTTTGATATTGATATGAAAATGTCGAATAACTTTTGACCATGCTATATTAACATATTTCCTGAAGAGAAGTGAGCATAATTGGACTGAGCTCGGTAATTTTTGATTTCACTCCACGCAACATTTTTACACATCAATACGCCAACGCCGCACTTACCTGGACATGATATGTAGTTGTCCGTGGTGAGTGTGAGGATATGGAAATCAGTTGCGTCGATCATGTGCGCGAAGTTACGCTAGTGGGATGTGCTGTGGGACAGTTGTTCCGTGTAACTGGGAGCACCGATGTGCCGGACAGCGCGAGGCGGAAAATCGGAGTCACGTGGCGGCGCGTTCATCTTGTAAATAATATGAATGCGTGCATTCCTGGAGGGTAGCGCTACTCGGATGTCATGTGACCAGTACCAACTTGAGTATTTGCTTGAGGCAGCGCGGCATCGTGTGAAGTTGGCAGCGTGCTTTCCACAGAGCACGGACGTGATGACGGCAATCTCTGACCGCCAGTTTCGCTATAAGTAGGCGTGCATGACCCTTGAAATGCAGTCAGATAGCCTGGCGGTCCAGCGCGTACTGCGGATGTGGTGATTGAAAGCGGATTTAGTTTATGTGTTGTAAAGAGTGGCAAGTTTGAGCTTTTGAATGCAGGTGTACTTGCCGTGAGAGTTTGTTGTCGAAATCGGCAAAAGTATTCATTGTCGATTTAGGATATGTGTAAGAGTCCCCCCATGTATGTCATTTAGTTATAGATTCGATGTATTAGTACAATTGATAAAACCCTGCATTCAAAGGTGTGCCACAAATTGATTCTTCACCCATTCTCTCTAGTGAAAATTATCTTTTAAGACTACTCGTTAGTGGGGATTAGGTGTGTTCTTGTAATGGTTTTCTGAGTTTGGCGATACATGTAGTTTGTAGGTCAATGTTGTAATCTTTAGTAAAGGTAATATGACACTCATTTATAGTGCATGAGTCACGAAACAGCTTCAGCAACATAAGTAGAATTAGTATTAAATAGGTACATAGGGAGGCACATTGTTAGCTGCAGCCAATTGTTATTTCAGTCAACAATGAAAGCTTAGTAGTGGAGCACAACATGGTGGACTATAGTGAACATGAACATGACTTGGAAACAGGAGATTGAAGTACAGTGAAGCAAATAATGTTGTTGCCTTGAAGCATGTGTATAGAATGCATTTACAAGCATTAGTATGTGATTTATCAGTGCATTGGGAATTGTAGAAGACTTACCAATATTGACATATTTTCTGTTACCTAATATATTATTAGGTTTGAAATATTACTGAATGTAAGAGGTAAAATGTCTGCATAAATCCAGCAGATAAGTAGTATGTAGATGTCTTTGTCTGAGGAGATGTCTCCTAGGAAAAACGGACAACGGCAGAGTGTAGTGATGGTAATACAGACCAATAGTGGGGTGGCATTGGTTGTGCAAGAGTAGCAATATGCATGGATAATACGTGTTAAAATTGTCATGTGTTGTGTGGAACCTGATACTAAGGAAATAGCAAAATCAGAAAACACGATTTTTGGTATTGCACCAGTGAAAGTATGCATCGAATGAAAGGCTGTTGAAGTGGGAAAAATATTTGGCTGTAAACTTACTGATGTGGTTTTTGATGGTCTTGTGCAACAAGGAAAGTAAGATTTTCACTCTGCAGTGGAGAGTGTGCTGATATGAAACTTCCTGGCAGATTAAAACTGTGTGCTGGACTGAGACTAGAACTTGGGCACTTTGCCTTTTGTGGGAAAGTGCTCTACCATCTGAGCTACCCAAGCATGACTCGTGCCCCGTCTTCACAGCTTTACCTCTGCCAGTACCTTGTCTCCTACCTTACAAACCAAAGGCAAAGGTCCTGAGTTTGAGTCTTGGTCTGGCACGACTTGTGTTATAGAATCCAGGTTGCAGAAATGTGTTGGCTATTGCTTACACTCAATACTACACTGTTAAATTTGTAGGCCCTATGGTTATAATGTGAAGTTTATTAGGATATAAATCTGGAAGTGCAGTTTCAATGCACACAGCATGTTGTAATATTGTTGTGAGTTGTTCAAAGTGGCATGCTTTGTTCCTGTGAAAGTATGTATCTGCAATAATATGCATTTTGTGCAAGGGAAGTGTAATTTTGGCAGTTGCGTTAATGCCTATTGTGAGTAGCAAGTAATTAGGTGGTTGCATAATGAATTGACTCTACAGGTTTCCATTTAATTGAGTATGTTGTAATTGAATAATTTCAACTTGGCAAAGTCTTTAAAGTACATTTATAAGTCTGTTGGTGCGTGTAAAGTGTCTGCAATTTTGGTGTGCAGTTATCAGGAATACCTACTTGAGTGGAAGGCTTGCCTTATCCCTTAATGTATATAATGTTTGCACTTGCTCTCATAGTCTGCCCCATTCTCTGCTCTTTACTGTCCTCTGAAGTCATTTGTTAAATTATGGTGTTTGTTGTTAATGATGGGAGAATGTGAATGAGAACTGAGTGATTCCATTGCAGTGGATGAAAGTAGTAGTAGTAGTAGTAGTAGTAGTAGTAGTAGTAACTAAAAAAATGCTGTTAAATTATGTTGAAGGGATAAAACTGTTGGTTATATTTATCCTACTTATGTTCACTGTGAGAGTTTGTGCTGAACCCCAGGCTGTGAGAGGTGTGATATGCTTTATGCTATGTTTGTGTTGCTTTATGATGAAAGTAGACAGTATAAAATGTCATGAGTCAATGTCTCATGACAATGAAATATTGCTTTAGTTGCAGCCACTGATGGCTACAACATAATTGTAAGTAGAGAAGGAAATTGTGAATGAAATACTATGAAGTAGTACTGGAAAAGTGAATGAAACATGTTGGAGAGGTGTAAATCAGGTGATGAAATAAAGGTTTATGTTGCTCTGTAACATGTGTAATTGTTTTGTACATACTTGCCTGTGATTTCATTGATTCCTAAATGTGAGATGAGAGTGTGCTTGATACAGGCAGGTATCTGTGTAGCAGAGTAGTTGGATTGCCAGGAAAGTAACATTAATGCAGTGAACTTGCCTAAAGAAACTGCAAAGTTTCAGAAAATGGTTTATATGGTGAAACTAATGCTGATGTTGCTAGTATTGATATATGACTCATTTTCAATCTCAGGTTGTATGATGTCTTGCACAAGATGCTTATGACTAGTGAGAAAGCAAACTGAGATAGTATATACCTTTAGAGAACATGCCTCTCCATGCTTTGTGGGACATTGACATTTTCTGTGAAAAATACTGCATTCCTGAAATTACAGAACTGTTACTGGCTTGTATAGTAATGTGTCTTTTGTGTAACTTTTGGTTTTCACTGTGGGGAGAACCATATTGTGCAGGTAGTATTGAGTAATCAATTATGTTAAAGCTTGTAATTAATGTGTGTAGAAGCCAGCATGAAAAAGGAATCTCATGGTATTGGGTGGTTGCAATGTAGCTGTGCAGTTGGAAAATATATTGTTGGGAACAACTTATGTGGGAGGCTATGTGAGGCTGCATGTTACTTAATGTGTAGGGAATCCTTTATGCAGTTAGGATTCTGATCTGTGCTGTCATTTCACCTTTAAGAGTTAAACCTTTTGGAAACTATTGGGTGGAGTTGGTAGATGCAAGGAGTTCCCTTTTTCTAGATGGGAATGGAGATGTTGATTGTTGCAATGTTCCAAGTTCCCTGTCATTGGATGGATTTGGTGTCACTGTTTGTTGCAATAGAACAGCTTATTTGTTAATTGAAATTATTGTAATACTGTGATACACTGAAACAAATGTTTCATATGTAGTTACTCAATTTGTTTCCTTGTCCCAAACTGCTGAATGAATGTTTTATGACCTTCAGAAACATGCACCAAGTTGTTTGCTCATGTTAGTTTGGTGAATGATTCCAAAGTTTTAGATGCACAAAGAGCACATGAGCTGCAGCAGTTACTGGCCATGTTTCAGAAAATGGCATGTTTCAAATGTTTGTATGTAGATCTGTGGATAAATTTTCAATTCCTGAAGAGTTGAAATTGTTGGAGGTGGAACATCTCCATTTCATGCTAAGGTAGGAAAACCTTTCATGAATGGAAAGGAAGGTAAATTTGATTTTGAAGTAAGAAAATCAGGAAGTGACTTAGCTAAGAAAATAGCTGTAGCAGATGATAGATGTCTCAAATATTAGGCATGTTGGGTGCACAGCAGTGAATGTAGTAATTATTGTTGCTTGTTATGTCATATGTATTAAGTTGCATACATAACTGAAAAGAAAATGGTATGCATGAAGAGTATAAAAACAGATATGAGAAGAAATAAATTTTCTAGAAAGTGTTTATAAGGATGTGAGAGGGTACTGGGGTGTTAGCTGGAAATGCTATGTAGTCTCTTAACACTTTGCTGTCTGCACATCTCGTACAAATTTATTTGCTTGGTGCTGGCAGCACTAATTTGGATTACTTGGCTTGGTGCTGGCTGCTTGTCACCTTTCTGTTGATGGCAAGCTTCAAATGCATTGGCTTTTGTGTGCTTTAATTTCCTGGAAATGCTCTATTTTCATAAACTCTTATTTTCAAGTACCTTCTCTGCAAGTTCTACACCGTTATAATAATTCACATTGCAGAGGTGATGCCACTTTCCATCAGAAGGTGTCAGTAGTTCCATCACTGTTTTTGCAAAAGGCTGTCCAGTGCTAGAATATATCCTGAATGAGGAAATGTATCACATAATCTAATCACACAGCATCCGAATGAGAATGCCGTATTTCGTAATTTTCAACTCATTGTAATCTTTAAATTTTAATTGTCCATGCCACGGTAACATCCCTTCATCAATTGAGATGTTTTGACTTTGATTATACGTTTCCTTAAAATTTTGGAAAAATAATCAATTGCGAATTGAACTTGAAGGCGGTTGGCATATCCAGTTTATTGTTGCTATTGGAAAAATTGTTAAATTGATATTTATCTGAATCGGTTGTGGGACTGCGAAGTGTGTGTGTGTGTGTGTGTGTGTGTGTGTGTGTGTGTGTGTGTGTGTGTGTGTGTGTGTGTGTGTGTGTGTGTGTGTGTGTGCGCGCCAATGGATTCGTTGAGCAATAATCATTGCTCCCTGCTTTCCTTAAAATTCCCATAAGGATAGCAAGCCCAAACCATTATCTAAGTTCAGGTCTTTTAATGTTGACAAATTTGGCATTTGTTAAATCCAGTTTTCTTTTATTTCAATTTTGGCTGTAGTATTTGTTGGTTTGATTGCTAATATAATCAAATTGATTGTTCCCAATATACAATTTTACTTTATCCTTGACGCTCTGTGTATCTTTAGGAAATATGTTTGGACCCTAGGTTCCTTCAAATTTATAATTAGTCCTCGGTAAACGAGTCTGACCACTGTGCACTGCCTTCTTCGTCAGATTCCCCCCTGCAGGTCCGGAGATTAGAATAGGCCTGAGGTATTCCTGCCTGTCGTAAGAGGCGACTAAAAGGAGTCCCTCCCCCTCAAGGGGGTAGTTAGCGCCTGTGTCCGGAGACTGACAGTTCTGCGACCTCTATTTGTGGTTGTTTTGCTTTTTCACTTCTTGTTTCTTCCTTCCTTTGGTTGGTTCCTTTCTTTGCTCTTCTCCACCTCACTGTCTTCCTTACTCTTTCCCTTGCCTCCTTCTCCTTGCCTTCTCATTGCCTTCTTCTCCTTGCCTTCTCTGGTCTCCGCCTCGGCGTTTGAGACAGTCTGTCCTCTCTCTCCCTCTTCTTTTTCCTCTTCTTCCTTTCTCCCTGTGTGCACCTGAAGGCTGACCCACGCGTTCGCACACGTAGCCGGTGACGGGGTAACGCGTAATTCCCTGCCCTGGGTAGACATGTAAGGCACGCACGTACCCCCTGGTAAAGGCCAGGCCCAGGGAGGGGGGATTGACTGAGCTGATACCTTCTGACCATGCCGATTGGTCCCTCTGTCTGTTTCTCGGGAGGTGTGACCTGAGGTGTAAACATTCACCTATGGCGGGAGTGCCCTCTGAGAGGGTCCCCACAAGGAAGGAGTGTGCCATTGGAGACATTGGCAATCATGGGGGATTCCTCCGCAATGGATTTCACTCCATCTCTTGACTTCTGCCCAAAAACGGAAACTTGACCAGCCACCAGTGACAAAAGTACTACCGCCTGCCCCACAGTTTCTTGTTGTTTCTTGATCTGAGGATGGAAAGTATTTTTCCTCTGTCAACCCTTTCGTTATCCAGAAGGGTGTAGATGCCATAGCCGGATCTGTCAAATCTTGTACCAGGTTGCGTAACGGTAACTTATTACTAGAAACTGAGAGTGCCTTTCAGGCACAAAAACTGCTTCGGGCCACACTCCTGTACATGTTCCCTGTCTGGGTGGAGGCTCACTGAACTTTGAATTTGTCTCGTGGTGTGGTCTATACTAGATCCCTCGACGGATTGACTGACGAGGAGATTCAATGTTTCCTTGCTGAGCAGGGTGTGATGGCTGTCCATAGGGTCATGAAAAAGGTCAACAATGACCTTGTACCGACCTGGACACTTTTCTTGACCTTTGATAGTGTTAAGCTGCCATTGTGCGTAAAGGCGGGCTACGAGGTTATTTCTGTTCGTCCCTATGTCCCGACACGTACGCACTGCTACCAGTGTCAGCATTTCAATCACACTTGACAGTCTTGTTCCAATGCGGCTAAATGTGTCACTTGTGGCAGGGATGCCCATGAGGGTGACTGTCCACCTGTCTCCTCGTTGTGTGAGCTGTCAGGATGACCATGCTGCATCCTCCCGCGACTGTCCTGTCTATAAGGAAGAACGCTGTATCCAAGAAATTTGGCTCAAAGAGAAAGTGTCCACCTCGGCTGCTTGCAAGCTATTGGCTAGTAGGAAGCCCATGCTGCTCCCAGTGGGGAAATACAGTACTGTCCTCGCCTCTTCTCGGACTACCAGGGAGGTGGCAACCCAGACATGCGATCTGACCTTCAGCAGCACGGTTGTCCGTTTGGCCAATGCTAAGATTGTGTCGTTGACATCTCCTCTTCCTCCCATCACCCCACAGATACCAGCCCCTTCATCAGCTTCTGCTAAGACCAAGACACAGAAGTCAGATGCACGGGCCTTCAAGAAGGAACTGTCTCGTGCAGACTTCCTATGTACCTTGACCTCCCAGCCTTTGACTGGTACTTCCACCAAACGACCTTCCAAGAAGGCTCATAGGAAGCACAGTTCTCCTTCTCTGCCACGGTGCATTTCTTCTACTGTGCCACCCAGCGGTTGCCGCCCCAGGCCGTCATCCGTTTCACCTGGCCGCACCGCTGGTAGCCGAACATCTGGCTTTTCACCGGCGGAGGAAGCTCCCCCTCCTGGTCATCTTACCAAGATGGCCGATGAACCCATAGACCCAATGGTCGATGACTGTCTGCCTACTGATAGCGGCGGCAGTGCTCGCTCGAAGCCAGGCCCTCAGCGGCCTTTGAGGTGACCCCTTCTTTCATCTTCCTTTTCTTCTTACGATGGCACTTATTCACTGGAATATTCACAGCATTCGCTCCAACCGAGAGGACTTGAAGTTGCTGCTCCGCTTGCACTGTCCGCTTGTTGTAGCCCTCCAGGAAATGAAGCTACGCCCATGTGATCAAATTTTCTTGGCACACTACACCTCTGTGCATTTTGACCTACCCCCTGTGGTAGGTATTCCGGCTCATGGAGGGGTTATGTTGCTGGTCCGGGATGATATTTACTACGATCCCATAGCATTGCACACTGGCCTGCAGGCAGTTGCCATCTGCATTACTCTCCCCACTTTTACATTTTCCATTTGTACCGTCTACACTCCATTGTCGTCTGCTGTTACCAGGGCAGACATGATGCAGCTTATTGCTCAGCTACCTGCCCCATTTTTGTTAACTGGAGACTTCAATGCCCACCATCCCCTTTGGGGCTCTCCAGCATCCTGCCTGAGGGGCTGCCTGTTAGCAGACCTTTTCAACCACCTCAATCTTGTCTGCCTCAATACTGGCGCCCCTACTTTTCTTTTGGACACATCTCACACCTATTCCCATTTAGACCCCTCTATATGTACTACCCAACTTGCATGCCGGTTTGAGTGGTATGCACTTTGTGATACATATTCGAGTGACCACTTCCTGTGTCTTATCCATCTCCTGCAGCATACCACCTCCCCGTGCTCATCTAGTTGGAACATGTCCAAAGCAGACTGGGGGGCTCTTCTCTTCGAGGGTGACGTTTCAGGATCAAACCTTCACAAGCTGCGATCGTCAAGTCGCGCACACCTCACGGAAGTCATTCTCACTGCTGCTGAATATTCCATCCCTCACCCTACTTCTTCCCCACGTTGTGTACTGGTCCCCTGGTGGACCGCAGCATGTAGAGACGCTTAATGTGCTAGTTGATGTGCTTTATGCACCTTTAAACGCCACCCTACAGTGGCGAATTGTATCACTTATAAACGATTACGTTTGCAGTGTCATGTTATTAAAGAAAGAAAGCCAGTTAAGCTGCTTTTACAAGCTCCTTCAATAGTTTTACTACTCCTTCTTCTGTTGTCTGGGGTAGCCTGTGCTGGCTATCTGGCACTAAGGTCCACCCACCAGTTTCTGGCTTGATAGTCGCGAATGACATCCTTGTGGCCCTGGAGGATGTCTCCAATGCCATTGGCCGCTTTTTCGCAGAGGTTTCGAGCTCTGCTCATTACCACCCTGCCTTCCTCCCCTGCAAACAGACAGAGGAGGCTAGGCCACCTAACTTCTGTTCCTCGAATCCTGTAAGTTATAATGCCCCATTCACCATGTGGGAACTCGAAAACGCACTTACCTGGTCATGGTCCTCCGCTCCAGGGCCTGATTCTATTCATATTCAGATGCTGAAGAACCTTTCTCCTGTGGGTAAAGGTTTTCTTCTTTGTACTTACAATCGCATCTGGACTGAGGGACATGTTCCCATATGCTGGTGCGAGTCTATTGTTGTCCCGATTCCTAAACTGGGGAAGGACAAGCACTTGCCTTCCAGTTATTGACCCATCTCGCTTACCAGCTGTGTCAGTAAAGTGATGGAGTGAATGGTTAACTCTTGTTTGGTTTGGCTGCTCGAGTCTCGATGCCTACTTACCAATGTACAATGTGGATTTTGTAGGCGCTGCTCTGCTGTTGACCATCTGGTTACCTTGTCTAATAACTTCTTGTGGAAGTGCCCGACTGCGGCTGTGTTCTTTGATTTGGAGAAGGCTTATGACATTTGTTGGAGGGCGGGCATTCTCCGCACCATGCATACATGGGGTCTTCACGGTTGCCTCCCTCTTTTTATTTGTTCCTTTTTAATGGATTGACACTTCAGGGTACGTGTGGGTTCTGTCCTGTCAGATACCTTTCACCAGGAGAATGGGGTGCCACAGGGCTCAGTTTTGAGCGTCGCTCTCTTCGCCATAGTGATCAATCCAATAATAGATTGCCTCCCAGCTGATGTATCAGGCTCCCTTTTCGTGGACGATTTTACCATCTATTCCAGCGTGCAGTGTACACGTGTCCTGGAGCGCTGTCTTCAGCGTTCTCTTGACTGTCTTTACTCTTGGAGTGTCGCCAATGGCTTCCATTTTTCTGCTGAGAAGACGGTCTGTATTAACTTCTGATGCTACAGTTTCTCCCACTGTCCTTATGACTTGGTCCTGTTGCTCTCCCATTTGTGGAGACAACGAAATTTTTAGGTCTTACATTTGACAGGAAACTTAGCTGGTCTCCACATGTCATATTTGGCTGCCCGTTGTACCAGTTCTTTAAATGTCCTCTGTGTTCTCAGTGGTATGTTGTGGGGAGTGGATTGAACCGTCCTAGTTAGTCTATATCGGTTGATCCAAGCTGGATTATGGGAGCTTTGTATACTCCTCTGCATGGCCATCCATCTTACGCCGCCTCAACTCTGTACAACATCGGGGTTTACGACCTGTGATTGGAGCGTTTTATACTAGTCCTGTAGAGAGTCTTCATGCTGACGCTGGCGAATTGCCACTCACCTACTGGTGTGATATACTGCTTTGTTGGTATGCCTGTCGGCTACTGTCAATGCCCGACCACCCGTCTTATTGTTCCTTTTTTGATGACTCTCTCGACTGTCAATACGGGTTGTATGTCTCTGCCCTGCTATCCCCTGGAGTTCGCTTTTGTTGCCTCTTTCAACACCTTAATTTTTCACTCCCTGCAACCTTTTGAGTGGGCGAGAGCCACACGCCACCTTGGCTCCAGGCTCAGGTTCGCGTTCACCTTGATCGCAGCTTGCTCCCAAAAGAGGTTACCCCTGGTTTGGTCTACCACTCCCGTTTTGTCGAACTTTGTTCGAAGTTCATTAATATGACCTTCATTTATACAGATGGCTCAGACCAATGATGGGGTTGGGTGTTCCTTTATTGTTGGCGCACAAAGTTGCCAATACCGGCTCCATGGCCATTGTTTGGTCTTCACAGCTGAGCTCTTTGCCCTCTACCAGGCTGTTCTTTACATCTGCCACCACCGACATTCTGCTTATGTCATCTGCTCCGATTCCCTGAGCGCCATCCAGAGCCTCAGTGATCCGTATCGGGTTCACCCTTTCGTGCACCGGATCCAACGCTCTCTTCAGCAGCTGGTGGACGTTGGTTCTCTGGTTAGCTTTATGTGGGTTCCTGGCCATGTCGGTATCCCTGGGAACAAAGTTGCAGATGCTGTGGTCCTCCAGCCTCGGACAGCTTCTTGTTGTGTCCCTTTGTTGGATTGTAGCAGGGTAATTTGTCGGCGCATTTAATCGCTGAGGCATGCCGATTGGGCTGCGCTTATGGACAACAAGCTTCGGGCCTTGAAACCTCTTCCTGCAGCTTGGATGTCCTCCTCCCGCTCTTCTTGGTGGGAGGAGGTCGTTTTGGCCCGGTTACGCATTAGACACTGCCGGTTCAGCCATCGCCATCTGCTGATGGCTGTGCCGGCGCAGTTCTGCCCATGTGGGCAATTGCTGACGGTCCGCCACATTTTAACGTCCTGTCTGTATTTTAACACACTGCGTCTTGATCTTGGCCTGCCATGTACTCCAGATGCCATTTCAGTGGATGACCCACGAGCAGCTGCTTGCGTTCTTTGTTTTATCAATTTGACAAACCTCTCTAAGGACATTGGATTATGCTGTTTTTTAAATCCTATGCCTGTCAGTCTGTCTTTTATTGTGTTTTCCCTTTTAGTTGTTTTAAACTTGTGCCTTGCGGTGCATTCTTAATGTAGTCTGGGCGCTAATGACCATTGAAGTTGTGCGCCCTAAAACCAAAAAAAAAAAATTCTTCGTCAGATTGAGCCGAATCAGTTGGTAACTGTAGCATTTGCTGAATTCTTCTTGGATGTTTCACTGTTCCTACGGTTCTGCTTCACTTTCATTGTTTTGATATTGAGTGTCGTCTCCCTGATTGGCCAAGTTGTCTGGAATGTCAGGCATAATGTCCATGCATTAATTGTAAATAATCCCATTGTCTCTTTCGTCTGCCATGATGGAAGGGCACAAGTACTTATAAAAACAAAGTTGCTGTGTGTAACTTATTGGTACCTAAATAAAACACCAATAGAATGCAAAAGATACTAGACTGTTTTTGCTGGCCACTGAGTGACACTATTTGGATGACACTTGTGGTGTTGCTGGCTGTTGAGTGCTATATTGTGCATGACATGACCGTGGTGTTGCTGGATGGCATAGTGTTAAGATAGGATGTGACATATGGAGATTGGTGGTGGTGGTGGTGGTGGTGGTGGTGGTCAAAGTTGACTATACATAAAGTCTAACAGTGTAAGTGCTAACATGGGAGTGTTTTATGTTGTAGTGTAAAGTGGTCTGGTGAGCTCCGAGGCTACTGAGAAGTTATCAGGGAGGGATGTCTGTGTAGGTCAGATGTGATGTCAAGTAGACTGCTTACACTACACTTGTCCACATTATTCTGGAGTATTGCTGTGTGATGTGGATCTGCTTAAAGTAGGACTGATGGATGACTTTTAAAAATCTGAAAGAAGGGCAGCCCATTTTGTATTATTGTGAAGTAGGGGAGATAATGACACAGACATGGTATGTGAATTGGAGTGGCAATCATTAAAAGAAAGGTTTCTTATTGTGATGGGATTTTCTTGTTAAATGTTAGTCACCAGTTTCCTCCTTTGTGAAAACATCCTGCTGGCAACCACCTAAATAGGGAGAAATGATCACAATAAAATAAGAGAAATGAGGGCCTGCACAGAAAAACTGAAGTGCTTGTTTTTCTTGTGTGCCATTAGAGTGGAATGGTAGAGAGATGGCTTGAAGGTGGTTTATTGAACCCTCTGTCAGGCACTTTATTGTGAATAGCAATCATGTAGATATAGACTAGTAGAAATTGCTGTGGTGCTGCTTGACACAATTATTTACTGTGTTTCTGCCTCTAAGGGATTTTGCAATAAGTAGTGGTGCACTTTCATTGTACTCCAGTGCTTTGTGAGATGAGCTGTGGAAAGCTAGTATTTATTAAAAGAATTATTTCCTGATTGTTCCATAACTATCTAAAATTAACTTAGCTTTCTCCATTGTCAGTGAGCATGTATACTATATACTGGCTGTGACAGTTACTTACACACTAATTGTGGCTCTGACATGTTCTTATTTGAACTTGCCAATTACTGTTGGAGAATACCTTTATTAACATGTGACTATTGTAGGTTTTGAAAGTAGTGCTGTGTTGTATTTGTACAATGGAAAGTGTGAGTGTAGTTGTCATTGAGTGTTACTACAATATTGTTTAGGATCTATGTGAGGTATGACATTTTAGTTTGTCATGAAAGGTGTGTGTGAATGTAAGTGGATTGTTTGTAATTGTGCTTCTATACAGCTGTAAGAACTGTGAGTGATACTTGTTGTTCCATTGATGGATTGTTTGCCTATGTAATGGATGTAATAGTGGGGTAGTTGCAATATTTCACCACTTTGTAAAACAGGAAAAAGTTTGTCAGTGGGATGATATTATGTATATTTTGTGCTTAAGATAAATGAACAGGAGGTTGTATAATGTAGCATTACAGGTTTTTGTAGAGTTCTCAAGTAATAGTATAGATATTTGAGAATAGATTAAATTGTTGAGGTGTACAATTTGTGAAGTTGTGGTTGGTGCAAGTGATTACATGTTGGTGGTTATTTAATTGTCCATATGTGGACGTTTTAAAATGTATGGGTGTTGTCAGTTTGTATAGATTCATATATTTATACAGTTTTTTTACATGTACTGAAACATTGTGACAAATGTTATTTGCAACCATTTTTGCTAGTTATCAAAACATTAAATATAGTGAAGTTATTTTCTGTCATTTTGTAGTGAAGACTTTACTTACAGTGTGTGAGTAGTGTTCTTGCAAAAAAAATTGCAGATTTGTCCTAAAGCAATACATGTTATGTTTTATTTTATTTTCTGCAGCTGTTTATTATAGTGTTACACCTTCATAGAAGGAGCTATTTAGAGTCTTATGGTTATTCTTGCTGTGTAGATGAAGACATGCACTTGTCCTTGTACTGTAGGTAAGAAAACTATTTGTGCTATAATAATCTATATTTTTGCTGATGTACACTGTGGTTTGGAATATAAATTCATAAGGAACAGTTAGAATTTCTAACATTTTGAGAAGTTGTCTGCAGTGGGCACACATACAGCTTTTCATTATAATTCTTACTGCTTTTGCATTTTAAATATTGTTTGTAAATGCTGAGTACTGTTTCTCCTGAAAATATAACTGACTACTGAATGAATGTAACTATAGTATACAGTTCTGACATTGATTAATGCATGTGGATACAAGGACATGTAAGTGCAAAACATGCTGAGGATATTTTTTTGAGAGTTTAATAGCATGTTCATTCCACTTAATTTTACTGTCAATGTGCAACCCTAAGAATTGTTGGTAAATCATTTATGGATATGTTAATTAGTTTCAGAGTTTAAGGGACTTTGTTTTTTGTTCATTCTAAAGAATGTTGTATTTGTTTTCTTTAAGAGTTACTTTGTTTTCCTGAGACCATTTCTGAACATCCCTCAGCAGTGGAGTACAATTTTCCAGCATTTGTTGTGGTGTCTTACTGGTGGTTACTGTGTTTCTGTCATCAGCAAACAATATATTCTCTCCATTGCTATATGTTGTGGGAAATTGTTTATATACAACAGAAACAATGGGCCCAGTAAACTTTGTTGAGGGACCTGAATATGGATGTATTGTGGATCAGATATGTTTCTCAATGTGTGTTGATCCACTGGAGATATGTGTTGTGACTCAACTGTTTTGTAGATATCCATGGAAAAAATTTGATAACCACTCTTGTTACTCCTAGTGCCTATAACTTATGCATCAGTGTCTGGTGATAACTGTATAAAATGCTTGAGACAGGTGTGGGAAACGTCCAGTTGCATAGCTGTTCTCACCTACTGCTTTTAAGATAGTTTTTGTAAATTCTGCTGTTTGAGATTCTGTATCTCTACCAGGCCTGAAACCAGGCAGGTCATTGCAGAGGAGGTTGAATATACTTTGATAGCTCAGAAGCCTGTTTTTCACTGTAGTTTCTATCACTTTGGAAAAGCATGACAATAGGATGTTGTCTGGAGTTCTCAGTGTTTCCAATGTCACCTTTCTTGTGGACTGGTAAAATTTTGGTGTACTTCAGGTAGTTGGGGAAGCAACCAGTTTCAAATAAGTCATTTCATTTCTGTTAGTGGAGCTTTGATACCATTTATGCATTCAAAAAAAAAAAAAAAAACACACACACACACACACACACACACACACACATTGAGATTTCATCTAAACTTGCAGAGTTCTTTAATAGCCCTGCAAAACTGCATACTTCCTGTTCAGTAGTTTGAAGCAATGCCTTTGAGTTTGCTATATGCTTCTGTATTGGTTGATGAGCTGGTTTTGGAAAATTTTTCTTAAACTTTGTTGCAGTGCTGTCAAAGTGTGTGCATAATTTGCTAATTCTTAATTGCTATTCTCTTTAGTTTCTATATATACTCCTTTCCAACTTTCATGTGTAAACTTGAAGGAAAAAATCTTGTAAAGGTGATGGAGAGTAGACTCTTATATATGCAGTTTTGATTCATTTTGTACCCAAGCTTGTAAGTTTATAACCTGAAATAGATGGCCAGACAGTCCCATACTTGTAACAAGTACACAATGTTTCTCTGTCCACATCTGTAGCTATATGGTCAATGGTAGATCATAAATGTGTTGTTCTTGTTGCACAGCTGACTAGTGATGACATGCCAAAACTGTAGGATACTCATAAATGTGTTGTAGGCCTTGTATAGGTTTTGAAGAGTATCTCTAAATTACCACTGGCAGAATTGTATACACCGAATATTTTCTTGGGCATATTTATAGCAACTATCTTTATTGCTGACACTTCAGTCTTTGTCTACACTTAGCATGCTATCATTTCTGACTTTAAATTTGATACTGTTCATAACATAAATACATGATACTCAATGTTTAGTTGTTTCTAGAATACAAACATGGCTGGAGATACAGTAAAATAATATGGATTTCACTTTCTTTGCACAAGTGCTCTGTAATATAGATAAGTGCTGTATAAGATTTTTAACTAGACTTCCAGCTGTTGCACTTCATTGGTTTTTTTATGCACTGAATATCTTGGTGGAGTACTGTTAGATGTTCAATTTTACTTATCTTGGTTTCTCTTTTGTGATATGTGCAATTACAAAATCCTTCAGATTGGAAGGTGTTCTTTTTCTGTCTATTTGCTGCCCCATGGATGATTGTTTCCATGTCTTCTGCTGCTGCTGGGATTCCTCCTGCCCACTGTTGTTAGCATTTTTGCTCTGATTGTTTGTACTGCTGCATTTTGTGTAACTGTTAGTTTGTTCTGCTGTGTTTTTTTTTTTTTTTTTTTTTTTATTTTTTTTATTTTTGTTACTAGGATCATGTAGTGAGATTTGTTTAAGAGTTGATTCAATAATAGGCATGATGTAATTTGTGTGCATCATCTCAGTCATCTCATTTATTCTAGAACCTATGAAGTTTTTACCCTGAATATTGAAATGCATACCACCATGCCTGATGAAGTGTTGCCTTTTGAAGAATTCCACATTTTTTATTGTGTTTCTGTATGCTTTGCATATTTTGTGAAATTGCCTGTTGGTGTTAAAAATTTTGTGGTTGACACATGTTTATGTTAAGTCATATCTGTGTGGTATTCCAGTCAGTATAGCACTTTAATTTTTCACTGTATTAATGGTTTTATGTAAGTCACAGATGGCAATTTGTAGTTCATTGCAATAGACATTGTTTGCACCACCAATTATAACCAAAACCAAAGTTCCTTGTATAGTGTTATGACACTGTGTGTTGCTTATGAATTTGTGCCTATGGACTGCAGGTTTTACATAGATGGTAGCTGTAAGATTATTTGGTTTGTGAGATTGTGACCATGACTGAGTAAACAACTAACTTGGGTTTCCTAAGGTATGTATTTCTGCCATTACTGCCTTTTGGAGCAATGTGGTTGCTTTACTTTTGTATATCAGCAGTGCCTTTTACATGGCAATCAGTATTATTAAAGTCTTCCTTGTTTGTTTTTCCACCATGTAGAAAGGTGAAATTGTTATGTAGTTTTTTTAGGCCTAGGTCTGCTGTAAACACTATAAAATTTTGTTTTCAATAGGATTGCTCAATACTTACTTCAAAGTATCCATAAATTTTGTATTTTGAATCTGCATTTATATCACCCATCTTGTGCAACAAATGTAGTTAAATTCTGAAACTGCAAATTTCTGTTGCTACTTGGAAACTGTTACAGTTGACCACAATTGCATGAGATTCGATGAGAGTTTAATTTCACAAAACAACTTGTTGGCATCATGTATGTGGTAGTAAGCATGCTCTAATACCTTTCTCCACCATATCATATGAACAGCCGAGAGAGAGAGAGAGAGAGAGAGAGAGAGAGAGAGAGAGAGAGAGAGAGAGAGAGAGAGAGAGAATGAGAATGCTATAAATTGCCATTATGTTGATGGGTATACAGTGAAGTGTGTGTAGTTTTGGAGGTTGCACCATGCAGCTCTGTGGAATGGAGAGAAATGGGATGAGTTGGTGACTTATTTGTAGACTTCCCCCACCACCTGTGATGAAACAAATGGTTAAGTTATAATTATGCAATTATTTTGGATGTGTGTGGGAGGGGGTTGATTGTTGTGGCTTGTGTTTACTGTTGCACACTGAACTATCTCACAGGGAGAAGTGGCACATGCAACTCAATCCACTAATTATTGCTTGTTATCTAGTTTGTCAATTTATTACTTTGGAGTTTGCAAGGTAACATTTGGAAGGAAATTTCCTAAAAGATGCCAGCAGAAGGAAATGAGCAGCCATTGTAGACATGAATCATGTTTGAATGTATTTGTTGGTAATAAGACCTGAACTTTGTTTCTTGATATATTATGTGATGGGTGAGAATATTAGGTTTTGTTGGTATGTTATCAGGTGATGGTTGTTTGTCTGTGTTGCTCCTCCTGCTGTTGCCTTTCTCTTTGTGTGAAAGTATATTGTTAGATGGTGGTGATTTGTGCTGTTGCTGTGGTTTTGTATGTGTAGTATGAATTAGTTTGTTATATGTAATGATGTAATGTGTTGCTATAATTGGATACATTGTGAATATAACTAAAAGAAGCTATGTAGTTTGTAGAAGGTATCTATGTTTCATATAATTTCACATGCATTGTGCAAGGAAACTGATGCAGTACTTACTTATTTATTATGATGGTTTATTGTGATATTGAAACAGTAATGAAATTTAGAAAGCAGACCATTGCATGATTTATGCTAGATTTACACAAATTGCTGAGTTCTTCTGTGTTACACTTACTATTTTATTAATTTTTAATGTTTGTAATTTGACAGAATGTGGTGTATGGAAGTAAGGGGATTTTCTGTAACATTATGTATATGACAAATGTAGGAAAATTAGTTTCTTGGTGTTACTGACTTACTGCAGAAGGCTAATTGTATACTAGTGCAGAACAGTGCTAAAGAAGACATTCTTACATAATTCCTATAAGACATAGATACACTATTCCTGTGTGAGAAGAAGAAAATGTTGGAATAAGTGTTGTTGTAATGAAGGATGTGGCATTGTTTCATCATCTATAACACTTTGATCATTTGTCTCTTCAGTTTGTGGTAAATAGTAAGAAATGTATTTGGTTTGGTTGAAATTTTTCTGTGGATTTGAGATTGTATGTGTTATTGTGTGTGCATGTGTAAAAAATGTTACCTGTTTAGCAGTTTTCATGTGTGTACAAGTATTTACAATGTTTAATTTTGTGTAGCATATCAGTTGTAATGGTGTTCATTATTGTCATGTGATGTGTGTTATGTTGAATGATGTTATGCTTACTATCTCTGAAGTGTGCTGTGAATAGTTAACAGTGAACATGTATTGTGTCATGATTCAAACATAAAACCTGCAGCATGGGTGGGAAGAACTTCATAAGGGATAAACCTTATGAGTGGTGTCTTATGTGACAAAACTGTTAATTTCACATAAGTGTGAAATTTGGATGGATGAAGTATGTGTTTGTTTAGAATTAGTATTTTACACTTGATGCTGTAAGTGGTTCTTTGTCAGACAATTGTGATTTGTAGATGGTGGTGTGTAGGTTTTGTTTATATTGGTTCAGGGCTCTTGCTGTGGGGGACTGACAATGTGCCATGCTGATTTGTAATACTTATGTAGTACTGTGCAGTAAAATATGTGCAGAAAAACTGTAATTCATTGTTTCTGAGTTATTTGAAAAAATGGAGAAGGTATGTCTGTTGAAGTAATTCTTGTGATATGACTGTGGCAAATGCAAGCTGTTTTGTGTCTTTAATATTGAGCTGTAATATAGTACCTTATAAGTAACATAAAGTATGGTGATAATTATTCAAAATGGAAATGTGAAGGCAAAAATCCTTTTGAACCAAGAGTTTGTAAATGGCACAGATTGTAAGTTACAAAATGTTTGTTCATTGTGAAGGTAAATGTTTGTAATTAGGTATAGTCATGTATTGTTATTGCTGAAGTTAAGATCTAGGTGTGTATTGTAGGAAGGAATAGAGGATTTAGATGCTAGTGAATACTGCATTTAAGTTTGAGCCAACTTTAAAATAATTTAGTTTTGTATGTATATATGTAACATTGATGTGACTTTGTGTGCTGCTGTTGCTGCTGAAAGTAGATGGCTGTGGGGAGGTGAGATAGAAGAGAATAGAAAGAAAGGTCTGGGAGAAGGAGAGCAGATGAAATGTAATAAATTTATTTTATATAACTAATCTGTATGGTGACTTGTATTTGTATCTTCATTATTATTGCTGAAAATGTTCTTTGGGGTTCTGTGCTGTACTATTGGAATGTATAGCAAACATGAATAGAATAGTTTTAGTTCTGAGCTACAACTGGGGGAAAGGCTGAGAATAAGAGAAACCTGGTACCTTACAGTAATAGTTAATTGAATTAATATTGCCTGATATAAGTGTACAATGGATAATTAGGAAGAGTGAGGGATGTCTAAGCAAGACTAGTGTCTTGACCATTTTGTATTTATAGGTCAAGGGGACTGAGGTTGCATGTGTTGATATGTGAGTCAGTGATTTTGTTAGCCTAGTTAAATTGTGCTGATGGTATTGTAGTCTACTCTCTTACAGAGGATACTTACTGGAATATTAAAGATTTGTCTATTCATAATTTAATTAATAACTGAATAACATGACATTGTCACTGAGATACACCTTAGTTAAGACAACTATTGACATCAGTGATTTAGGCAAAATGTCCATTGAAACACAATGAATTGATACTTGAGTACACATAGTTTGAATATCAGTGGTTGTGGTGGTGTTTTGTTAAGTTGCCACAACCTATCATTTGTTAGTCTAGCGTGTTTGCATTGAAGTAGAGGAAATGAGAAATGAAATTCAGTAGGACAGAAATGTAAAAAAAAAAAAAGATAGTGCTAAGGAGAGCAGATTTGTTAATTGCATTTGGATCTTTAATGGACATGAGGTTTCCTTTTGTGTACAAGAAAATAGTTCATTTTGTAAACTTGTATGTGTGCCTAGCTGACTGCTGGGCTATTGTGGAGATCACTGTGTGGTTGTTGTGAAGCATGAGTTGATACTGTTAGAAAAACTGATCTAATATATATGTGTGTGGAAGAAAGCTATGATGTGGCTAGGGATAAGTGAGTCAGATTGTTAGGCATCAGATTTGTTTAGGTGATGGGCAACAGTTGCTTTGAGTGGTGCTGTGCATGTGGTGCAGATGAAGTGTCATGGGTGACAAAGAACAAACTCATGAATATCATGAACTGGATGGAAATATTAGCCTTCTTTAATGCTGTTATTTCAAATGGTACAAGGGCTTCCTGTGAATGTAATAGTGGAAGGTAAGAGGCTTAACTTGCACCTTGACTATCATGTGGTGAAGGACAAGGAATGGATTCCTCTTTGACATTTTAATGGGAATTCTGGTAAACTGCACAGATGAAGTGTTTTCCTATGCAATGATGTGCTAGAAAAAGAATGGATAGTACATTTTTTTGAAATAATGAAGTATTTGTTGTGAATTTGGAGATGTAGAATGAAGTTATGTCTGGTGTTACCTGTCCTCTTACTATGCCTGCATCTTCTGAGCTGGTGCACACCTTATGTTTGTACTGGGCTTTGGTGGATGGGGATGAGTGTGTGAAAAAAAAATTGCTGTGACTAACTTCACCTGGAAACTACATCAACATTTCTACTCTGCAAGGCACCCAATGGTGTATGGTGGTGTGCACTTTGTGTCACTGTCATTACATCCCTTTCCTGTTCTAGTTGTGTATGGTTTGTGGGAAGAACTGCTGCAAAGCCCCTGTGTGTGGTCCGATCTCTCTAATTTTACATTTGTGATCTCCTTGGGAGGTATAAGTAGGGGGAAGCAATAGAATAGATAACTGATCCAGAAATACTCCCTCTTGAAACCTGGATAGCAAGCTACACTGTAATGCAGAGGGTCTCTCTTGCAGAGTCTGCCACTAGAGTGTGCTAAACATCTCTGTAATGTTATCACCTTTACCAAATAACCCTGTGAGGAAATGTGCTGCTCTTCTTTGGATTGTCTTTCTTCTGTCAACCTGACGTAGTATGGATCCCACTCTGATGAGCAATGTCAAAGTATATGTTGAAAGTGTTTTGTAAGCTGCCTCCTGTGTTGGACTAAATTTTCTAAGGACCACCCCAATGAATCTCAACCTGGCACCTACCTTACCAGCAATTTTAAGATTATTCTACTTCAAATTGTTCTGTATACATACTCCCAGATATTTTACAGGAGTAACTCCTACCAGTGTTTGTTCTGCTATCATATAATCATGCAATAAAGGATACTTCTTTATATGTATCTGCAATACCTTACATTTGTTTATGTTAAGGGTCAGTTACCACTCTCTGCACAAAGTGCTTGTCTACTGCAGATCTTCCTGCATTTTGCTGGAATTTTCTAATGCTGCAACTTTTCTGTATACTACAGAATCATCTGTGAAAAGGTGCATGGAACATCTGACACTACTTGGTCATTTATGTGTATATTGTGAAAGGCAGTGGTCCCATAAGACTCTCAAGTGGCATGCCAAGGGTTATTTTAACATATGTAGATGTCTCTCCATTGAGAACAACATGCTGTGTTCTCTTTGATCCAGCCACACAGCTGATGTGATATTCTGTATGCTCTTACTTTTATCAGGTGACTGTGTGGAACTGTATCTAATGCCTTCTGGAAGTTGAGGAAAATGGTATCTACCTGGAAGCCTGTATCTAATATTTTCTGGGTCTTATGAACAAATAAATTTAGTTGGGTCTCAAATGATTGCTGTTTCTGGAATCCATGTTGATTCCTACAGAGTAGATTCCCAGGTTTTTCAGAAATGTTCTAAAATTCTACAATAGATCTGTCAGAGACATAGGCCTATAGTTTTGTGCTTCTGCTTGATGACCCTTCTTGAAAACTGGAACTATCTTTGCTCTTTTCCAATCATTTTGAATCCTCTGTTCCTCTAGAGACTTGTGGTACATGGCTGTTAGAAGAGGGGCAAGTTCTTTTCTGTACTCTGTGTAGAATCAAACTGGTATCTTGACAAATCCAGTGGATGGTCCTCTGTTGATTGCTTTTCTATTCCTTAGGCAGTTAGTTGGATGTCAGCAATTTTGTGTGAGGATTTAGAGAAGGAACTGCAGTTTGGTCTTCCTCTGTGAAACAGCTTTGGAAAAGGGTGCTTAGTATTTGAGCTTTATGCATGTTATCCTCTGTTTCAATGTCATCATTATCCCAGAGTGTCTGGATATGCTGTTTTGATCCACTTACTGATTTAATGTAAGATGAGAAATTCCTATGATTTTCTGTGAAGTTGGTACATAGAATTTTACTTTATAATTCACTGGATGCTTCACACACAGCTCTCCTTATGCTAACTTTGACATTGTTTAGCTTCTGTTTGTCTGAGAGGTTTTGGCTGCTTTGAAATGTGCATCGAGACTCTGCTTTTGCAGTAGTTTCCTAACTTTGTTGTTGAACTACAGTGGGGTTTTCCTGTCCCTCAGTTTTACTTGGCATGTACCTGTCTAAAATGCATATTGATTGCCTTGCACTTTTCCATAAACACTCATCATTGTCAGTGTTGGAACAGAAAGTTTTGTTTTTATGTGTTTGGTAGCCTGATATCTGCCTCCTATTACTCTTGCAAAACAGATAAACTTTCCTTGCTTTTTTATATTCCTGTTGACTTCCATATTTAGGAATGCTGCAATGGCCTTATGATCACTGATTCCCTGTTCTATGCTTAGAGTTGAAAAGGTTGGGTCTTTATTATCAGTAGGTCCAAGATGTTATCTCCATGAGTTGGTTCTCTGTTTAATTGCTTGAGGTAATTTTTGGATAGTGTACTCTGTATGTCACTCTCACTAGTCATCTGAAGGTATGTGGTGACACCTGTCTGCATGTTCCACTCTTGGATGTCAGCAGAGAGGACACAAAGTTGGTATTACTCTGTAGAGCTTGTCTTGTTGCCAATTAATGTTGGCTAGGTTTCAGGAATAGGAGGGAATGACATTGGATGTAGACATACAGATAATGCTTCAATACTGACATAACTAAATGTATACAGTCCATTTGCAATGTTTTGACTACTTCCATCTGTCAATGGTTTGTGTGGTGCTGATGGTGGGGGTGTTGTAGGAAAGGTATTGAAGTATGTGCGTGAGTTGTTTGTGTTGGGGTGGCTTGAATGCTACAATGGACAGTCTGATATTGTTACTGTTGTGGAATGTGATTTATTTGGTCCTGGTGGGCAAAAATGCATCTAGTTATTCATGTGTGAACCCTGTGTTGAAGTTGGTAACAGGTTATGGATTTATTGCTTTGTCATGACAATACAATGTGAAGAAAGAAACTGAAATTGGAAGGACAGTTGTAAAAGTGAGAGCTAAAATTAGACTGAAGAGTCATGTGTAATGTGATTGGAGAGTGTAAAAGAGTATCCTTCTCTGTGTGGTGTGAAGTTGGTTTCATGTTTTGGGATGAAGCATATTTAAAGTTAATTTAACATTTGGGTGTCAGGTTGCATTCTGTAGGAAAACGATGTTGAATATGTCTGTCTGAGTTTTGAGTTTGGCAGTGACTGCCCTGACACTCCTCTGTAATGTTGGTTGGGTCTGGAGCCTCTGGATTGCTTTGCTATAAAATAGGAAGGTGATTGATGGATATGTGTTGGAAGCCACCTTGTTTAGTGGTGTTTTGAATGTTGAGTGGACTGTCTGTACTTAAGATGTTAATGAACAGCAGTGTGAGGTTGCTTTTGGAATTGGTATGGTGCTGCACTTTGAATTTGAACAAATAGTTTAATGGAAGGGAGTTTATGATGAAATAGTCCTTAGTTGGTGTCATGTAATATATTGTCATAATTTCCACTTTGTCACCATTCTTTATGTTGCTATAGTTGTGCAATGTTGGTAGTGTCCCCAAAAACCTAGATTGTATTGTGACTTCCTTTGTAACTGTTGCTGCTTTGTGGCTGCCTTTGGCCCAGTATTTGTGCTGTTTGAAGGAATTTGCAGAGGCTTACTTGGTAATGGTGTAATGTGTTGTTGTCATGTGTTGTGCTGAACTGGGAATGTGAGAAGTATGAATATTGTGAAATTGTAACAGGGTTCAATTTTGTCCACATGTTGCAAAGTAGTTATGAGCTTGGTTAAAGTAGGGAAGTAATGCCATGTCTTGGGACAAAATGTAAGTTCATGTATGCAAAGTTTGTGTTGTAAGACATTATGCATTGTGGGTGTTAGTATGATGGTGACTTAATCCCATAAATTGAGAAAATAGTAGGTGTCTATAGTAGTGCAGGGTATGAAACCATGTAAGGAATGCCTTAGGGAACAATTGTATGTTTGCCTTTGTGCAAGAAAGGGTGAATTAATGTGTAAAACAAATGTAGAATGTGAAAGCCAGATGGCAACTCCTGAAACTCTGTGAGTATTAGTTTTTTGTGTACATGCATGAAAGCTGTGTGGGAAGAGTGTTTATAGTGATTGGCCAGTGAGGTTGTGAAAGAAATAGACAGCTGCCATGGTTGGTGGAATGGATGCTGTGGAGGTAGTTGAAGTATCAGGTGGTGAGGATGGATTTGATAGTATGTGAAAGAGAAAGATGGTGGAAGGAGTTAAAAGTTTTGGGGAAGTGGTTTACTATGCAAGTCTGCTTAGAGTAGTATGTAATAGTGTTAAAAAAGTAAATTCCTGTTTCTAGATTGTGTTTAACAACTTGGTGCCAGTTATATATGGCAAATCAAGTCGATACAAGCATTTTTGATAATGTTGTTAATGAGTGATTGACAATGTCTTGTAATTGAAGTTGTATTGTCCTTACCTTTTATTTTGTTCCTGGTTTTGCTCCATTCATTGTGTGTGTATAATATTGTTTTCATAAAGCATTTTTTCAGTGCATTTAACCTGATTGTGTGGTTGCTTTGATTACCTGTATTGTTGGTAGTGTTGGTTACAGAAATGTATATGTTGTGAATGTACTTTCTATGTTGGAGTTTGCAGCAGTGTGTTGGTAGATGTGTAATGATGATAGTGTGTGACCCTTTGTGTCAGTAATGGTAAAGTAGAATTGCTGACAATTAGTTTAGTGAGAAATGACTAATGTCCTGTGATGTACTGAAAGTGTGTAACTTATTCATTGTTGCAGTGAGTGGTGCTGTTTCACTGTGGCATCTGCAGTACACTTATTTGCCACACCTTTGTTAGCTTTGTGCCACAAGTATTGTAAGGGCTGTTCAATATCAGTGTTAAAAGTACTGTCTCTTTGGGGGGTTTGCAAATCAGTGATGTATGTAATAAGAAGGTAGAGGTGTAGAAACATTTTATGTTAGTGAATGATTTTAGTTGGAATGTTGCCTTCAGTGTGTTAAGTGTGTTGTGGTATATGTTCAAAACTAGTGGATTAATTGTTGAACTGTATGTTCAAAAGCAGTGAATGTAAGTGTACTGGAGTCTTAGTGCCTGAAGTATAAGTGTTTGGGCAAGTGTCCTAATAAAAATGTTTGAAGCAATGAGTTTATTCTGTTATGTGAATAAGTGGTTGTAACAAATGTGTATATTATGGTGATGGAAGTAGTGTGTATGTATTGTTGATGTAAGTTGATTCATTTTGATTACAGGTAAGTGAGACATTGAGGATGGACTGTTTGCTTCTGAATGTTCATTACTGCTATAATGAAGAAATGTTGGCAGTATGGTTACTGGTGATAATGTATCTCATGATGGTTCTGTAAAGTGGGTGCACCTTTTGGTCTGTGCAGACTGTGATGACTGATATAATGGGATGAATTAGTTTGGAAGGTAGGTTATGACTAGTTTTATTTATCTCAGTTGATCTGCAGGTGAAGTTGAGATAAATATCCTTAAATATTTGTGAAATGAGTCAATTGAAAGTTCTTTTGTAAACTTTGATTTGTAACTTTGTATGTCATAATGGTGGGTTGATTATCTTAAGTCATAGGGTTATTTTTATATGGAAACATCTCTACAGTGAAAGAGGTTTCTATGATGAAATGTTTAATACATGTTCTTTATGTGTAGTATATAGGTAATTATGTTTTTCTGTAGTCTTTGGATAAATGTATGTTGTCAGTCTTTGTGAAACTGCTTGGATGTATGTCACTAATGAAGTATAGTGCTGCCCCATTGATGCAGCAAGAATGAAATATTGACAGGATTGCTCTCGGGAAGTAGTTGTTGTTGTTCCTATAGATCATACATTTTGTATAGCAAAGCACATCTTGGTATAGAGCAAGTTAGTATGAAAAGTGTAAAGAATGTGTATGATCAGAGGATATAATATTATTCAATGTTTGTCATTCAATTGACTACAGCTATACACAATGTCAGCATTATAAAAATATGAAAAAGTATCTTACTTTAACAGCATTAGAAAGATTGTTAAACTCTCCAACAGTTACTTGTATGGCATCATGTCTTCACATTCATAAAACTAATTGAGCAAAGGACTAATGAATAAGGAACTGTACAATGTGTGCTTTAATTTGTTGAGTGTAGTATTTACCCATTCAACAGGCAGTTTGTTGAACATTTTCATACCAATAACTTCATAGCTCTTGAATGATTTTGATAATCTACAGTAAGGTATACTGATATGACTATTATTTGTAGTGCAGTGGCAGTTTAGATGCTATGTAAGGTGATACTCTGGTAAGTAATTTTTTGTATATAAGACAACAGTGTAAGTGTAGAAGTTGATTACAGATCAGAATTTTAGGTCAATGAACAATGGCTATTAGTGGTCATGATTTTCTGAATTAGTAATTATTGTAGTAACTTTTAATTGTAGTATGAAAGTATCCTTAATGTGTGTACTGCAACCTTAGAAGTCAACAGGGTAATGTACTATGAAAAGAGACAAAATAGCTGTTGTTACAGAAAAGAAAGGCACATTATTGTCTAGACCCATGTAGTTTTTAAGAAATTAAAAGTGTTGCACTAATATACTTAATGTGTAACTCGCAAGATAATTTACTGCCAATTCAAATTTACTGTCAATGACGACATGTAAAAACTTTACACTGCCTAGACAGCCTTATTCTGGTAAATCTCTTAAAGAAAATACTGTTTGGTGAGTTTTACTCTCATTGGGGAAAAAGCCATTAGTGTGCAACCAGATTGTTTCTTGTGATAGTGTCTTTGGTCATATTTTGGAGGAATTAGTCTGAATCAATATTGAAAAAATAGTATCAGCAGCACACAGAATGGAGTATTTGTATAATATGGCAAATCATTCATCATTAGAGTATCAGAGGTACCAAAACTGAACCTTGTGGCACACTGCACTTGATGTTGGCTATCTGTGATCTCTTGTTTCCAATGAAGAGAATTTGTTTATGGTTATTAAAGGATTGAAATATGTTGTGTACATTGTTGGGGTAAATAATTCCATAATGAACTAATGTCTTGTGAAGTATGCTATACACAGTTGATGGCTTTGCTAGGGTCACAAAAAGTAGCCTGAGCAAAGTTGTTCTCCAAAAAATGCTAAGCACCTTTATCACAGGGTGAACATGAAGAGATTTGCCTTTTGTAGAACCAAATTGTACAGGAGAAGTGGTATGTTCCGAAAGATCACATAACTGGTAGTAGATAATGGATTGCTAAATCCTTGGGAAAAAATGGTGTCAGGAATACTGGGGATAATGAAAATGGCAATTTGTCTACCTGCTTGTAAATGGACCCAACATAAGTTTAGCACATTTGTAATTACACTGTAATTTAAACTTTTATTTATATAATAAGTGAGAGGAAATACTACACACCTTGCTGTTTTTTAATGTATTACAAATATCATATACATATACACTATCAGAAGGCCTAAAATTATTAACAATACCTAAAACAATATCTAGTGTTATCTCAGAGAAAATGTCTTTCAATGAATAGCTTATGCCATTATATGTTTAAAATATGGAATGCAGTTTCCTGAGGTCTAAGAATAGTTTAATAAATGTCATTAATAGATTGTGTGCACAATTTATTAAACCCATGTGGTGAGATGGCTACAATGTCTTTTGTTAGCTTTTGGCTATTGTTTATTATGCTCCATGGTCTCTTGCTTGTATTTTTGTGGATGGCTCAATGCTAAGTAAGTTGTTATTTGTTAGTGCCATAGATAGCATGTTTATAATTCTTTCTAGCTGTTAAGTATCCTAATGTAGTCTTGTCTGTCTTATGTAGTGTATAGAGTTATTAATATTTGTAGATTATGTGTAGTGTGGAAGTTGAACAGTTATTGAGTAGTACATTTGTTTGAAAACAGGATTCTGATTGACAAATACTTTCATTGGCTGCATCTTGGAATGTGGTACATGTACTTGTAAGAATATTTGTTGGCATTCAGAAAGCAGCTGTCATTTTGTACATGTTCTGGGAGATTGATGAAGAGGGTGAAGGAGATGTCCTGGAGGGAAGCCATTTGTTCTATGTAGTGTATCTGATATACAGTGCCCAGATGTGATTCTTAGTTCTATATATTGGTTTCACTGAGGTGCCTATGGAAGCAGTTGAGGACAACACTTGTAATCCTGTAGTTATGGAGTTACAGAAGGTGCAGCTTGTGGTTGATGAGGTGAAATGCCTTGTACAGATGAAATATGAGGTCAGGTTGTTTATGACAATGAAACCTGAGCCTTTAGGTAGAAATGCATGCAGAGCATGTGTGGTGGAGTATGTTTGAAATGTGTATTTGAAAGATGTTATTGTTAGAATTGAAAAATAATTGTAATGTAAATGACATGTATTTAAGAAGGCAGTTGGAGAAGGAAGTTGAGAGTAGTGTTGTTTTATAGGAGAGTGGTGTTTGGAGAGTTACTGATGAGATTTGTGGAAGTTTGTGAAAAACATCTGAATTTGTCAGTGCATTTTGTCTTGTATCATTACATGTTAAGTGTAGTTTTGCTATCTATCCTTATTTTACCCCTCTGTTCATGTGCTATGGTGTATATTGTCTTAGATTTGTTGTAATATTATATAATTGTTCTGTTTTGAGCTTATGTCATATGTTTGCTGTGTGGTTCTTTAATTTGGGTAGTATATCTTGAAGTATTTGGATTTGTGACGGACCAGCTTGCAAAGTCTGTGCAGTAAGCTGCCTCTTTTCTGTTGAATGTTTAATGCCTTTTGACTGAAGGATTTTGTATTAGTGGTTGTATTTGTTTTGTATGAGAAGTGGCAATGAAAGATATTCAAATATCAACAGAAAAGCCATCTTTTGTATGTGTAAATGAAGTAATCACCATGCCATTGTTTAATCAAGTTATTTACTTTGCTGACAGTAAAATGTATCCTTTCATGTTTTTCTTATTTTGAATATACTGAGGTGTGTGTGTGTGTGTGTGTGTGTGTGTGTGTGTGTGTGTGTGTGTGTGTGTGTGTGTGTGTGTGTGTGCTCCTCCATGGTTGTCAGAGGAAATGGAATTTGTTTTGTTTCCTTGTATGTGGGTAATTTGTGTTGTGGCTGTAAACAGAGTTTTGAGCCATTAACTACTATTGAAGAGTCTGTAGAGTGTCTCTGTATATGATTTGGTTGTTCCTGTTTAGAAACTTTTTCTGTGGTGACATCACATAGTGCTTGACATGTCCTTTGATTTTAGTCTGTGTATATTGTGTGCAAGTTCTGAAGCATTATGTCTTGTGTAAAATT
Source organism: Schistocerca serialis cubense (assembly GCF_023864345.2). Classification (NCBI taxonomy): domain Eukaryota; kingdom Metazoa; phylum Arthropoda; class Insecta; order Orthoptera; family Acrididae; genus Schistocerca; species Schistocerca serialis. The sequence continues at coordinate 348,354,523 of NC_064645.1, forward strand.
CTTATGTACAGATTTTGTAAATAGCAATTTGTTTGCTTTTGATACATGAAGTATTTATATTGGCAGGTAGTGTAATCATTGTTCATGTGTTAAATATAGTTTTTTTAGGAAGTAAGGCTTTGTTTTGCAGTGTATGTGAGATGAGTTCTTAAATGATGCCTTTGTACTTATTGATGTATTGTCCATTGCAGTAATGAAAGCCAAATTCACAATGTGGGTTTGAGTTGTGTAGTCTTGATGCATGATTTATGGTTCTATAGTTAGGGGAAAGTGAAGAAATGAATGTGCCTGAAAAAATATTGTTAGTTTATGCATTTGAAATTGCATATGATGTGTTTTTCTACAGCAATATTAACTGTTAATTCTGTATGTGATGGTATGTTGCTGGGTTCCATGAGGTAGATGTACAGAAATGTTATTTTGGCAACTGATGGTGTGTGGAGAGTGGTTTCGTTTGATGTTAAATGTTATCATGTTGTTTGACTGACAACAGATAACATTAAAAGTAATAAATGTCTAATGAGATAGGTGGATAAATGAGGTAATGTATGGGCTTATGAAGAACAGAAATGTATAGTTGATGGCAGTTAGTGATAGTGTGCTTATCTGTAGATTGGGTTCATTATTTGTGAATGACTGAACAAAGAAAAAGAAATCACTGTTTAGGAAATTTCTGTGAATGGTTTCTGCAAGACATGTTAGGTAGGTGACACTGTAAATGCAATGGTGGTTTTGGGAAAATAAGGAAAATTGAATGTCCAAGTTAAGATGTGTATATGTTGGTGAAAGGTTTGTGATATGTTTCTCAAAGTTGGAAATAGTAAATGAAGAATGTGGAAATAAATTGCAGCACTCTAGCAGGATGTTTTCAGGTATTAGGAGGAAGAGGTGGTGGTGGTGTTTTGGATGGTTGGTGTGGAAGTGTCTGGGGTACCAGATTGTGAGGGAAAAAAAACATTGATTCTGTACATGACATTAGATTTGTATTTGTTCTTGCAGTTGTTTCTTGCCTGCAGTGTCTGGCCATAACCTGAAAAGGTATTAATGGCAAATGTGCCCTTGTCTTGATGTCCTGCAGATGTTTTATCATATGCAGGCTGTACCTTGTAAATGGTATAATGGTAACCCTGAGATGAAGTCAGTGATTCTAAAAATATAGGTTAATGATATGTAGAATGAAGTACCTGTAGCACTTGGAAAGTGGTTTATGTGGAAATAGATGTGGCCTCATTTTATGATAGTGGTTTATAGGAGTGATATGGTATAGTATGTAGTTGTGTAGTTGAGAGTAAAACTGTTTGTGGTAAATTAATTGTGTTGTGTGTGTGTGTGTGTGTGTGTGTGTGTGTGTGTGTGTGTGTGTGTGTGTGTGTGTGTGTGTAGTGAAATGTTATGCTGTGAAAAATGTATGTAAAATGTGTATGTAAGTATATCTTGTTCAAAGTATGTAATGGAAGGTATTTGAGTGAACTGTTAGTTGCTTGTAGATATAGATTGATTTGATGTTTGAAATGACAGTTGTGTATTGTGTTCTGAAAGTTTAATTTTATTGAGTACTGTTACCTATTGTAAAATGCTGGGAAGTAGTGAGAGGACATGTTATAGTATTAGCTGGTGATGAAAGTTCTGTGAGCGTAGTCTGAATGATCGTATTATGACAAATCCTGGTTTTGCAGTAAAATATAGAAGAAATTGTGTTCAACTTAAAATATTAGTAATATTTGTTGGTATGGAATTGCTGTTGGTCTGGTGAGTGATTCATAATTATATAGTTAATGGATGGTGAGGGAGTAGGGGTGATGTATTTGTTTGGATAAGTATAGTTGAGAGATTGTGAAGATTTGGAAATGATGGCAGTTGATGAAGTTGCTGCAGTGGTCACTCCTTGTTGAGGAAGTGTGAAATGGGTATTGTAGTCAGAAATATCTTACATGATATTTTTTGGTGGAGTTGCAGGTGATGAAACAGGTGGGTTGTGATGAAGTTGATTTTGTGTATATTGTGGATAAAATGAGTTTCAAAGGACTGATACATTTTGTACATAAAGGATTAAGTGGTTGGTATGTCTGTGATAGGGCTGTAATTACTGGCTTGGATATAGAGAGCTGATGTATTTAGGGAGTATGTAGTGTAGTGTGATGTTTAGTGTGTTTGTATTATAGAATGTGACTGAAGTAGTTGCAAGTGGTAGTGGTTGTACAAAGTATGGAGACAATTACTTGTGTGTGCATCGTGGTATTAGATGTGTGTATGAATATAAGAAGATCAGTGTTAACAACAGAAACCATTTTATTTGGCAAAATCTGTGAAAGTGTAATATTGTAAATGTGGCATTGGTATATCCTTTGGACTTGGCTGAATTACAAGTTTTTGTATATGTGGAAAGTAGTTTCCTTCTGCAATGTATTGGCTGTTTCTGATATGAGAATGGGTATTTGTAAGTTACTGAGTATTCTTAAATAATATTAAAAATGGTGTGTGATGAGGGTGTCCTGTTGGATGGACCAATTGCTTGGTGCAAGTATTTTGATTTGATACCACTTTGGTGATATGTGTGTGGATGAGGATGAAATGATTAGGAGAACACAGTAATGAGTCTGCAAGTGGAGAACATTGTATGGAGCTGGGAATCTAACCCAGGTCCTTGTGATTGAGTTTGTTGTGCTGATCACTCTGCTACTGGGGGTGGACATTGTTAAATGTAGCATTCTGTGTGTAATGTGAGGACTGAATGTGAAAGTGCTGTTTTGTACAGTGTGTGTGAGTAAATGTACAAGACAGTGTGAAGTCTTGAAAAGGTGTAGATAGTTAATAAATGTGTAGTCATGTGTGTAGTGTACTTGAAATAAGAGAATGTGATAGATGAATTTTGTTGTTCATATATGTTCAGCAGAAATTAGTAGTATTAGATGTAATTAATATTGTAGGGAGGATTAATGTGAAAGCTGTATTGATGTCTGTATGGAAGTATTTGTTGTAATGTCCTGAAATAAAAACTGAGTATTGTGTGCTGAAAAGAAAGAATGTCAGTTATGTAAATATGTGATGCATGTGAAGGTTGTTGATAGTATATTTGTTTTGTGGAACAAAGGTAATAGTGACTTGTTTCTGCTAAGTAGCAGTAGTAGAGTGTTTGATTTATTATTGGTCCTGTAGATGATACAATTTGTACAGCAAAGCATGTCATGATAAAGGACAAGTCAATATGTAAAGTTATGTTAAGGTGGTATATGAGAGATGACAGTAGTAGCATGTAATGCACATAGCAGAAAAAACATAGGATGTATAGACAAGATATAAAAAAGTGGTGTGTGAATGAGAGGTAATGGTGGTGCATACTGCACATAGAAGAATACACATAATAGATAGAGACAGAATATGAGTAAGAAACAATACTTAAGTTGTCTGACTAAGTAGAAATATCTACAAGTGAATATACATGTAATTACAAGTAATTAAAATATTGTGGTAAATAACTGACATAGCAAAAGACATGACATACATAATGTAGACAACATACGTTAAGTAAATTGTTACTAAGTAGACATGCTTGCAAGTGAAGAAAGAGCTTATTGCAAGTAGTGGAAAGTTTGGTGCTAGAAATTCATGTGTGGACTAGAAACAGTGATATAATAGCAATACCTTTAATTTTCCATTTATTGGGATATTGCTTGTTTTATGTCTATGTATGTTGTAATGCTCATGCATTTAACCCCAACTGTGTTAATTTAATGTAGTGGGCTATAATTGTAACTGTTTTGTTTCTGGTGTTGTGTGTGGTGGTGTGTATTTTTGTTTAGGGTGTCAAAGTGCTGTACTGTTAAAAAAAAAAAGCTATGTCCAATATATAGAGGCATGGCAGTGTCAAGAATATTAGCTGTTGAAATGGTTGTTTACAGTTTTCTGTTGTTTTGTTACATTTCATTAATATTTCTATTTGTTTTTTTAATGTGAAAATTGTGAGAGAATCAGTTGTTTCCCCAGAAGAGTAGGCTGTAGGTCAACAGACAGAAATAGGGCATGGTACTCCAGCTTCAATGTATCTATATCTGTGTCTTTTAGTGATTGTAATGGAAAGCAGGTTTTACAAAGCTTTTGTGACAATGCTTCAATATGTGGTTTCCAATGTAGTGTGTTACAGATAGTATATCTAAGAAACATGTTGTACAGCCTGTTTGTAATGTCATCTTTGATAACTGTAACTACATTGAAGGGGTTAGTTTGTCTAGTATGGACGTTCATATGTATAGTTTTTTGAGTATTTGAGTAGTCTGTTTCAAACCATGATAGTAGATATTTAGATTCATTAACTGCATTGTGCATTGTGCAATGTGTTACTGCTACCTGTTATGATGATATGTTGTGTCTGCATACAGAAAGGGGCTGGCATTTGGTATGTGTTCTGGGAGATCATTTATGAACAAAATGAAAAGAACTGGGTAGAGGACATAGGTGAGGGATGTCATTTGTTGCATGTAGTATATCTGACCTGCAGTGCCTGAATGTCTTTTTTTATTTCTACCCCTTTCTTTATTTATACCCCTTCCTTTCTTTGATGGAGGTAGGTATGGAAGGAATTGTGGGTTACACCTCTAATCCTGTACTTATGATGTTTTGTAAGTGGCAGCTTGTGGTTGACCATGTCAAAGGCTTTTGACTGATAAAGAAATATAGTGACAGAAGGTTGTTCATGGTCAATGAGAGTTCTGTGCTTTTGTGGAAATTCATGCAGAGCATGTGTGGTTGAACTATTTGTCTGAAATCTGTATTTGGAAGATGTGATTATGTAGTTAAAATGTAAAGATTTCTAATGTATTTAATGCACAGTGTTGAAATATATTTTGAGAATATGTAGTATAGGAATTGGACTACAGTTTGTCATGTCTGTTTGCTCTTCCTTGTTGTGGAGAGGCATAATTGTAGCAAGATTTAGCTGGTTTGGAAATGTTCAGGCTAGAAATTAGGTATTAATGATGTTTCTTAAAGTGAGGAAGTGAAATGGTGGGTAAATGTAGTGAATAGTGGCTCTGTTGTCTTGGCTGGATGTATTGACATGGTTTGTGTATTTGTTGTGTGTGCAGTTCAATGACTGTTATGTTCATAATGTTTGCTGTTGTGGCTTGTAGAGGTAGTTGATTTATATGCTTGTGTTGTGTGGTGGTTGGTAAATTGGTGGAATAAGTTGTTGAAGTAGGTTGAGTTATTTATAATGTGAGTAATGGTAATGTGTGGAAAAGGATGGTGAGATGAAGTGATCAGTGTGTTGAAAGGTATACAGGCAGTATGAATGCTATTGCATGGCAATTTGGGTATGTTAAAATGCTAGTGGGGTAAGGAGAAAAACTGTTGTAAATGAAGACCAGGGTAGTTGTTGGTAATTGTGTTGATGATGAAATACAAGTTTGTTTTGCTGTGATTTGAGTTGTGGTGAATATGTATGAAAGTTGTTTGTGTGATGGACTCTGAGGTTTGGAGTTACTCTTTAACCCTTTGATTCATCTTGTACCACATTTTATCATCTGTGGCTGTGGAGTATCTGTAAGTGATAGTTTTGAGGTGTTATGAGTCATCATCTTAATGGCTACTGAGAGATGATGGAAGAACATTAAATAGTAGGAACTATGTGCAAGTGAATGCTATAAGTAGTTGGTTTATATAAATGGTTGTTATATTTGTTTACCTTTAAATATGCAACATGTTTTGGCAGTGGTAATGAGACAATGAATTGTGTGTAAGAAAATGTTGACCTTGAGGTGTTGGATGATAGGTGTTTGGTGGAAGTGAAATGTGTGATTCATAGTGATACTGGTGTGGAGATGAACAGAATGCTTGGTATAGCAGGATGAGGCATGAAAGGAAATATGTTTGGAAATAATGGTTTGTGGTAGTAGTTGTATGTATTTGTGATAGGTGAGTAAAGGATATCTGTGTGTGTAATAGGTCTGCAAAGTGTGTTGGAGTGTTTGTGGTCATTGTGGTAAGACTGAAAGGAGAAATATGTTGTGTTCAAAGATATGGCTAAAATGGAGGGCGTTTGATAGTGAGTATGGCATAATAAATGGATTATGATGGTACTACAATTAGTGCTGGTTGGTGCTCTGTAGAAAGTGTGTGTGTGTGTGTGTGTGTGTGTGTGTGTGTGTGTGTGTGTTTGGATAAATGAAGACTGGTGTGTGTATATTGATTGTTCTTGAAATTTAAATCTGTTGCTAGGGATGTGTGTGTTTACTTCAAAGTATGTTTTGGGGATGTATGGACAATTGAGTAGGAAATGTCTGTATATGTAGGTATGTTGTGGACTATGATGCAGGTGTATTAGTTTGGTAGGAATAGGGATAAGTAATATAGTGACACTGGGTGGGTATAGTGTTGAAGGTTTGAATGAGGGAGTTATGGGTTTGTGAGGTGTCCAGTTCTGTGAGTGTGGGTGAGCATGTATTGGTGGTAGGTGAGTGTGGTGTGTCATGCTGGTTTTGTAATAGGGGTGGATATTTTGTGGTAGTGGTGGTTTTGTTTGGTGGATGTAGATGTTGAGCTTTATTGCCAGGGGGTTTTGTGTGTTATTCCTGTGTTGGTGATGTAATGTTGTGTAGTGGGTGTATGTTATTGTGTGTCTTGAAGTGGCCTGCATTATTATTTTGTCAGTGCAGTGATAAGGTATGGAATGTGATGTAGAGGGAAGTGTTGAGATGGTGTGTTTGGAATAGGTAGTAGGCAAGTGTGTTGTGGTTGGTCTTCTCAGGATGTGATGTGTGTAAAAGTATTGTAGTTCAGTATGAACTGTATGAGATTAGTGCTGGTTCACATGTCATGAGTGGTGTGATTGATGGAATTGAGACCCTTGATGTACATAAGATAGTTGCATTTTATGGTTGCAATTGTTACTGTGAATAATGTACAACTTTTGTATATGTAATGTATTGGCAGAAATGTAAATATGAAAAATGTGACATGTTATAAAGGCAAAATGGTAATGAGTGAGAGTAATGTATATTGTGTTAGTCTAGAATGACTGGTGATGTGGATTGGCATGATTAATGTTGGTGTATAAATCTATGTAGTTGCATGTCTTTAAACGAGTGGACATGTATGTAGTGCTACATAATTGAAATGGATTGTGGTTGTGTGTGTATAAAATATGGTTTGTTTAGTGAAGCTAAAATGGGTACTTTATGCATCGAATGTGTTATATGTTACTGTCAAATGATATAATGTTACATGGTGCAAATATGTGTAATGATAAATGTATAAAAAAAGAGATATGTGATATGTATTGTGTAGTGAAGTAGTAGAAACTAGTTTGTAATGTATGGTGCAGTGTGATGTATGTTAAAGAATGTATTGGAATAATTGTATATATTTTGGTATATAAAAATGCTTGAAGTTGTGGTGTTATTTATTTTATATGTGAGTGAACTTTTCTGAAAGTTTTCTGAAAGTTTTCTGAAAGTTTTCTGAAAGTTTTCTGAAAGTTTTCTGAAAGTTTTCTGAAAGTTTTCTGAAAGTTTTCTGAAAGTTTTCTGAAAGTTTTCTGAAAGTTTTCTGAAAGTTTTCTGAAAGTTTTCTGAAAGTTTTCTGAAAGTTTTCTGAAAGTTTTCTGAAAGTTTTCTGAAAGTTTTCTGAAAGTTTTCTGAAAGTTTTCTGAAAGTTTTCTGAAAGTTTTCTGAAAGTTTTCTGAAAGTTTTCTGAAAGTTTTCTGAAAGTTTTCTGAAAGTTTTCTGAAAGTTTTCTGAAAGTTTTCTGAAAGTTTTCTGAAAGTTTTCTGAAAGTTTTCTGAAAGTTTTCTGAAAGTTTTCTGAAAGTTTTCTGAAAGTTTTCTGAAAGTTTTCTGAAAGTTTTCTGAAAGTTTTCTGAAAGTTTTCTGAAAGTTTTCTGAAAGTTTTCTGAAAGTTTTCTGAAAGTTTTCTGAAAGTTTTCTGAAAGTTTTCTGAAAGTTTTCTGAAAGTTTTCTGAAAGTTTTCGTCCCGTGGTAACGTAGCGTCCACCGCAGTAGGGTGACCTACAATACCCCTACACTATGGATGTGAAATAAAATATAATAACACATGATGCTCCGCAAGAAAATGGACTTGGGATAGGGTGTGTCGTTGGCAAGTCCCCGGGGCGGCTAGTGTGGGTGGTGATAAGTCCGTAGTGGGCGAGGTATTACGACGATGCCGCCATCTATGCGCATGTGACGCAACGACATTGACATCCAGCCCAGAAACGGCACCTCCATCTACAGGGATCCGACGGAACTACGCCAACCATGCCGGCAAAACAGTATCGCCATCTATGAAAATACGGCGAAACCACATGCAATACCTCCATCTATGCGAATCTGACAACACTACGTCCGCCATGTCGAGCGCACCGCAAAACATACCGCCATCTGTAGGTCTCCCGCAACATGACCTCCTGCAACGACGATACCGTCATCTATGAGACGCCAAGCCGACTAAGACAGCCATGGGCCCACAGTGCCCTTCTTTCGACCCCACCCACAAAGCCTGCATCCTCTGTCGACAACAGCACCCCAACGCCAGCGCCTCTGCCGCACGAAGTCGTGGACCGGCAATCACTCCACCTGCACCCGTCCGTGCCCCACCCCAACCGCCCAACTCGCAACTCCAGCGGATGAACGGCGGACTTTGCTCGCACTCGCAATGTGCAATCCACCCCTATAACGTGCGTTTCATGAAGAGTTATGTCCAATATGCGACATTCCCGCTGTCCATATACATGAGCTGCGAGCTGTACCACGTACGAGCTACAGACGCGATCGCGTTGCTCTCTGTACGAATGCAGATGCTCAGCGGCAGCTAGGAGGCGCTCCATCCATGTCGGTACCGGTGAGCGTTGCACTCGCAGTCGCAAAAACGTACGGCAAGTATATTACTCGGAAGAGTCAATGACAGTCCAAGCCCCCCCTGCGTGGGAAGAGTCTTTCTAGGCCATGACCCACCAGAAGGGCGCAGCGTCCCCCACCCCAGACATGTGACGTCACACTATCGGTATTGACGACTAGACTGATTCCTTATAATCATTTGCCATACACCGGTGGAAGCTGCCGAGACGAGTAACTACATGGCGGCCTCGCCGTGTCACTAATGTACAGAGATACAACAGTTTCGACTGGAACCGGATGAAACGTATACACGGCGCTGATTAGTAATAGATAGAGCCATCAAAATACAGATAATGTATACAACTGTCCGTATACATGCTGAAAGACTCTGCTCACAATCACAACCACACGTCAGCCAGACACTCTTATCACGCACTACTCTCTGCCTGTAACAGGCACAGAGACAATATGTAAGCACCAGCATGGAACAACACCCAGTGCATCCTCTCCGCCACATTAGACAATCCACACTATCATAACCAGACCGGGAGGTCCACTCACAAAACAGAATATCCCACCCTTCCGACAACCACCATTGCTCAGCTAAGCCACCAACACCCACACACGTCCTACACAGGGGTACACCCAACATCACAATACTGCCTCCTGTCACAGCACACAAACAATGGCAGGAATGAAAGACACAGGTCTGCCACAAGCATGGAATCAGAGCGCCGCCTGTCATGAGCCAAAGGTGCATCCTGACGTGGCAAATCAGATGATGCCGCAGGCATCCACTTACTATAATCACAATCAACAAACCGGCCGCCGCCGCCGCCGCCCCCCCCCCCCCCCCCCCCCCCAATACACCTTTCCTTACAACAATGTGTACCTTAACCTAACCCATATTGCGCCTTAACCTAACCCATATTGCGCCTTAACCTAACCCATATTGCGCCTTAACCTAACCCATATTGCGCCTTAACCTAACCCATATTGCGCCTTAACCTAACCCATATTGCGCCTTAACCTAACCCATATTGCGCCTTAACCTAACCCATATTGCGCCTTAACCTAACCCATATTGCGCCTTAACCTAACCCATATTGCGCCTTAACCTAACCCATATTGCGCCTTAACCTAACCCATATTGCGCCTTAACCTAACCCATATTGCGCCTTAACCTAACCCATATTGCGCCTTAACCTAACCTATATTGTCCCTTAACCTAACCCATATTGTCGCTTAACCTAACCTATATTGCGCCTTAACCTAACCCATATTGCGCCTTAACCTAACCCATATTGTCCCTTAACCTAACCCATATTGTCCCTTAACCTAACCTATATTGTCCCTTAACCTAACCTATATTGTCCCTTAACCTAACCCATATTGTCCCTTAACCTAACCTATATTGTCCCTTAACCTAACCTATATTGTCCCTTAACCTAACCTATATTGTCCCTTAACCTAACCTATATTGTCCCTTAACCTAACCTATATTGTCCCTTAACCTAACCTATATTGTCCCTTAACCTAACCTATATTGTCCCTTAACCTAACCCATATTGTCCCTTAACCTAACCGATATTGTCCCTTAACCTAACCTATATTGTCCCTTAACCTAACCTATATTGTCCCTTAACCTAACCTATATTGTCCCTTAACCTAACCTATATTGTCCCTTAACCTAACCTATATTGTCCCTTAACCTAACCTATATTGTCCCTTAACCTAACCTATATTGTCCCTTAACCTAACCTATATTGTCCCTTAACCTAACCTATATTGTCCCTTAACCTAACCTATATTGTCCCTTAACCTAACCTATATTGTCCCTTAACCTAACCTATATTGTCCCTTAACCTAACCCATATTGTCCCTTAACCTAACCCATATTGTCCCTTAACCTAACCCATATTGTCCCTTAACCTAACCCATATTGTCCCTTAACCTAACCTATATTGTCCCTTAACCTAACCCATATTGTCCCTTAACCTAACCCATATTGTACCGTAACCTAACCTATATTGTACCTTAACCTAACCTATATTGTACCTTAACCCAACACACGTTGGGCCTTAACCTGCTCTGTAATTGTCATACGACGCGTTAAATTAGTGTAGTGTTGCCTAACTGCAACCCCCGCAATATAGTTTGCTACTCGCACTGCCCGGTCCCCAGAGTATCGCTTCATGTTAAACACCTTGCAGCTATACACTGTAATGCGGATGGCAGCAGGACGTACATGCTCAATGCCCTTCGCAGTTGTTCATTGGCATTCGCATGGCGAAGCACAGCCTACGTTGTGGTACGGCTTGTGTCAACTGTCCGCTGATGTTGTACGTCCAAATCACACACTGTACTGCACATTGGTCCTCATGTACTGAATGATACATCGTGGTACATGTGTGACCGTACCACGACTGCGCCAACAACGGCGAACCATACGGTCCAAATATTGTGCACTCAGCTACGTGTCGTCTCCCTATAAGAGCTGGATTGAAGTATGGTATGCCGTGGATGGCGATCAGCATGAGCCGTCTGTTGATGTAGTGGCGCGTGTTGTCAGACGTAGTCGTCTCTTCTCACACACCGTGATAGCATGGTGCACTGCGTTCCACATCTGCGACATGCGACAGAGGCCGGTTGACAGTCGTTCGCGCAATGGACATCGCATACGTACGGGGGCCACCTTCCACGTGTTCGCGAAGCGTGCACATGTTGTTGCGTGTATGTGGGCAGACATAGTGTGTCGTGACACCTGACACAGGCATGCAACAATCGTTGAATTTGCAAATGGCGATGGACGTCTACGTTTGCTGGTGACGTTACGCAAATGAAGAACTGGTAAACCGTTGTGGTGCGGTTGTTCTCGCTAGAGGTGAATCAGTGATGGCGACGATCGGTTGAGCTACCAACCGGTTGTTTCAGCGATACCCACCATGCCCACGAACGTGAATGGCATGTGGGTGTGAAGCGATACGCGGCGGTGGCTGGGTGGGACCGTCCCCGGCCGGTGAGGGGGGGCCTCCCGGCGTGCTGGCCGCGCGGTGCGTGGGCGCACGCGCTACAGCCGGCTGGTGGGGGCGGCCAGTGGCAGGCGCGCCGGCCGACGGAGGCGGCAGGCGGCGCAGCTGCGCGCCGGCGCACCCTGCACGCGGCGCCGTGCGGCCAAAGTAGGTCCTCGCGGGCCCGGTGCGAAGCGCGGTGGACATCTGCAGTGTGCTGGTCCGATTGAGGACTGTGTGCGCTGAGGATGCGCCGCCGCCCGGCGCTCGGCGCCGCGACGCCGTCTGCTGCTCGGTCGCCTCTGCGGTTCTCGCAGGTGGATTGTATCGCAGCTGTGCGGACGTGTTGGCGCGTGCGCTGTGCTGGGAGAGTTCGCTTCGGCACCCAAGTGGGGCTTTTGTCCTTCTGTGGCGCTGGCGTTGGAGCTGCCGGCCACCGTAGGTGGCGCGTGTTGTCTCCCGCCGGCAATGCCACGACAGCACGCTCCCGGGCCTCTGTCGGCAGCGGCAAGCTCAGTTGGGAGCACGGGTGGTCGCACCTAAAGCGTCTACTCGCCAAACTCCGGGCGATTGCGCCCCTCTCGAACCCGACCAAGTACTTAGGACGGCGCTGCGCGCCGCCGGGACCTGAGAGGGTTTCGAGGTGTATTGTGCAGGGGAGCTCAGCCTCCTCCTGTTTGCAGAATAATTGAGCGGACGCTTGCGTGTTCGCGCGGGCCCCCGGGACACACTCCCGGGCGGCCGGCTGCTCAGCTCTAGTTGACGCAGCTCCCTGGTTGATCCTGCCAGTAGTCATATGCTTGTCTCAAAGATTAAGCCATGCATGTCTCAGTACAAGCCGCATTAAGGTGAAACCGCGAATGGCTCATTAAATCAGTTATGGTTCCTTAGATCGTACCCACGTTACTTGGATAACTGTGGTAATTCTAGAGCTAATACATGCAAACAGAGTCCCGACCAGAGATGGAAGGGACGCTTTTATTAGATCAAAACCAATCCGGCTCGTCCGGTCCGTTTGCCTTGGTGACTCTGAATAACTTTGGGCTGATCGCACGGTCCTCGTACCGGCGACGCATCTTTCAAATGTC
>NC_064645.1:348374948-348379948 GCF_023864345.2 Schistocerca serialis cubense
TCACTCCACCGGCGCCCCACCCTAACCGCCCAACTCGCAACTCCAGCGGATGAACGGCGGACTTTTCCCGCAGTCCGCAATGTGCAATCCACCCCTATAACTTGCGTTTCATGAAGAGTTATGTCCAATATGCGACATTCCCGCTGTCCCTATACATGAGCTGCGAGCTGTACCAGTTACGAGCTAGAGACGCGATCGCGTTGCTCTCTGTACGAATGCCGATGCTGAGCGGTCAGCTAGGAGGCGCTCCATCCATGTCGGTACCGGTGGGCGTTGCACTCGCAGTCGCAAAAACGTACGGCAAGTATATTACTCGGAAGAGTTTATGACAGTCCAAGCCCCCCTGCGTGGGGAGCGTCTTTCTAGGCCATGACCCACCGGAAGGGCGCAGCGTCCCCCACCCCAGACATGTGACGTCACACTATCGGTATTGACGACTCGACTCATTGCTTATAATCATTTGCCATACACCGTGGAAGCTGCCGAGACGAGTAGCTACATAGCGCGCTCGCCGTGTCACTAATGTACAGAGATACAACAGTTTCGACTGGAACCGGATTAAACGTATACACGGCGCTGATTAGTAATACATAGACCCATCAGAATACAGATAATATATACAACTGTCCGTATACATGCTGAAAGACTCTGCTCACAATCACAACCACACGGCAGCCACACACTCTTATCACGCACTACTCTCCGCCTGTAACACGCACACAGACAATATGTAAGCACCAGCATGGAACAACACCCAGTGCATCCTCTCCGCCACATGAGACAATCCACACTGTCATAACCAGACTGGGAGGTCCACTCAGAAAACGGAATATCCCACCCCCCGACAACCACCATTGCTCAGCTAAGCCACCAACACCCACACATGTCCTACACAGGGGTGCACCCAACATCACAATACTGCCTCCTCTCACAGCACACAAACAATGGCAGGAATGAAAGACACAGGTCTGCCACAAGCATGGAATCGGAGCGCCGCCTGTCATGAGCCAAAGGTGCATCCTGACGTGGCAAATCAGATGATGCCGCAGGCATCCACTTACTATAATCACAATCAACAAACCGACCGGCCGCCCCCCCCCCCCCCCATTACACCTTTCCATACAACAATGTGTACCTTAACCTAAACTATACTGTACCTTAACCTAAACTATACTGTACCTTAACCTTAAACTATACTGTACCTTAACCTAAACTATACTGTACCTTAACCTAAACTATACTGTACCTTAACCTAAACTATACTGTACCTTAACCTAACCTATACGGTACCTCAACCTAACCTATGTTGCGCCTTAACCTAACCTATGTTGCGCCTTAACCTAACCTATGTTGCGCCTTAACCTAACCTATGTTGCGCCTTAACCTAACCTATGTTGCGCCTTAACCTAACCTATGTTGCGCCTTAACCTAACCTATGTTGCGCCTTAACCTAACCTATGTTGCGCCTTAACCTAACCTATGTTGCGCCTTAACCTAACCTATGTTGCGCCTTAACCTAACCTATGTTGCGCCTTAACCTAACCTATGTTGCGCCTTAACCTAACCTATGTTGCGCCTTAACCTAACTTATGTTGCGCCTTAACCTAACCTATGTTGCGCCTTAACCTAACCTATGTTGCGCCTTAACCTAACCTATGTTGCGCCTTAACCTAACCTATGTTGCGCCTTAACCTAACCTATGTTGCGCCTTAACCTAACCTATGTTGCGCCTTAACCTAACCTATGTTGCGCCTTAACCTAACCTATGTTGCGCCTTAACCTAACCTATGTTGCGCCTTAACCTAACCTATGTTGCGCCTTAACCTAACCTATGTTGCGCCTTAACCTAACCTATGTTGCGCCTTAACCTAACCTATGTTGCGCCTTAACCCAACCTATGTTGCGCCTTAACCCAACCTATGTTGCGCCTTAACCCAACCTATGTTGCGCCTTAACCCAACCTATGTTGCGCCTTAACCCAACCTATGTTGCGCCTTAACCCAACCTATGTTGCGCCTTAACCCAACCTATGTTGCGCCTTAACCCAACCTATGTTGGGCCTTAACCCAACCTATGTTGGGCCTTAACCCAACCTATGTTGGGCCTTAACCCAACACACGTTGGGCCTTAACCCAACACACGTTGGGCCTTAACCCAACACACGTTGGGCCTTAACCCAACACACGTTGGGCCTTAACCCAACACACGTTGGGCCTTAACCCAACACACGTTGGGCCTTAACCCAACACACGTTGGGCCTTAACCCAACACACGTTGGGCCTTAACCCAACACACGTTGGGCCTTAACCCAACACACGTTGGGCCTTAACCCAACACACGTTGGGCCTTAACCCAACACACGTTGGGCCTTAACCCAACACACGTTGGGCCTTAACCCAACACACGTTGGGCCTTAACCCAACACACGTTGGGCCTTAACCCAACACACGTTGGGCCTTAACCTGCTCTGTAATTGTCATACGACGCGTTAAATTAGTGTAGTGTTGCCTAACTGCAACCCCCGCAATATAGTTTGCTACTCGCACTGCCCGGTCCCCAGTGTATCGCTTCATGTTAAACACCTTGCAGCTATACACTGTAATGTGGATGGCAGCAGGACGTACATGCTCAATGCCCTTTGCAGTTGTTCATTGGCATTTGCAGTTGTTCATTGGCATTCGCATGGCGAAGCACTTAGCCTACGCTGTGGTACGGCCTGTGTCAACTGTCCGCTGATGTTGTACGTCCAAATCACACACTGTACTGCACATTGGTCCTCATGTACTGAATGATACATCGTGGTACATGTGACCGTACAACGACTGCGCCAACAACGGCGAACCATGCGGTCCAAATGTTGTGCACTCAGCTACGTGTCGTCTCCCTATAAGAGCTGGATTGCAGTGTGGTATGCCCTGGATGGCGATCAGCATGAGCCGTCTGTTGATGTAGTGGCGCGTGTTGTCAGACGTAGTCGTCTCTTCTCACACACCGTGATAGCATGGTGCACTGCGTTCCACATCTGCGACATGCGACAGAGGCCGGTTGACAGTCGTTCGCGCAATGGACATCGCATACGTACGGGGGCCACCTTCCACGTGTTCGCGAAGCGTGCACATGTTGTTGCGTGTATGTGGGCAGACATAGTGTGTCGTGACACCTGACACAGGCATGCAACAATCGTTGAATTTGCAAATGGCGATGGACGCCTACGTTTGCTGGTGACGTTACGCAAATGAACAACTGGTAAACCGTTGTGGTGCGGTTGTTCTCGCTAGAGGTGAATCAGTGATGGCGACGATCGGTTGAGCTACCAACCGGTTGTTTCAGCGATACCCACCATGCCCACGAACGTGAATGGCATGTGGGTGTGAAGCGATACGCGGCGGTGGCTGGGTGGGACCGGCCCCGGCCGGTGAGGGGGGGCCGCCCGGCGTGCTGGCCGCGCGGTGCGTGGGCGCACGCGCTACAGCCGGCTGGTGGGGGCGGCCACTGGCAGGCGCGCCGGCCGACGGAGGCGGCAGGCGGCGCAGCTGCGCGCCGGCGCACCCTGCACGCGGCGCCGTGCGGCCAAAGTAGGTCCTCGCGGGCCCGGTGCGAAGCGCGGTGGACATCTGCAGTGTGCTGGTCCGATTGAGGACTGTGTGCGCTGAGGATGCGCCGCCGCCCGGCGCTCGGCGCCGCGACGCCGTCTGCTGCTCGGTCGCCTCTGCGGTTCTCGCAGGTGGTTTGTATCGCAGCTGTGCGGACGTGTTGGCGCGTGCGCTGTGCTGGGAGAGTTCGCTTCGGCACCCAAGTGGGGCTTTTGTCCTTCTGTGGCGCTGGCGTTGGAGCTGCCGGTCACCGTAGGTGGCGCGTGTTGTCTCCCGCCGGCAATGCCACGACAGCACGCTCCCGGGCCTCTGTCGGCAGCGGCAAGCTCAGTTGGGAGCACGGGTGGTCGCACCTAAAGCGTCTACTCGCCAAACTCCGGGCGATTGCGCCTCTCTCGAACCCGACCAAGTACTTAGGACGGCGCTGCGCGCCGCCGGGACCTGAGAGGGTTTCGAGGTGTATGGTGCAGGGGAGCGCAGCCTCCTCCTGTTTGCAGAATAATTGAGCGGACGCTTGCGTGTTCGCGCGGGCCCCCGGGACACACTCCCGGGCGGCCGGCTGCTCAGCTCTAGTTGACGCAGCTCCCTGGTTGATCCTGCCAGTAGTCATATGCTTGTCTCAAAGATTAAGCCATGCATGTCTCAGTACAAGCCGCATTAAGGTGAAACCGCGAATGGCTCATTAAATCAGTTATGGTTCCTTAGATCGTACCCACGTTACTTGGATAACTGTGGTAATTCTAGAGCTAATACATGCAAACAGAGTCCCGACCAGAGATGGAAGGGACGCTTTTATTAGATCAAAACCAATCGGTCGGCTCGTCCGGTCCGTTTGCCTTGGTGACTCTGAATAACTTTGGGCTGATCGCACGGTCCTCGTACCGGCGACGCATCTTTCAAATGTCTGCCTTATCAACTGTCGATGGTAGGTTCTGCGCCTACCATGGTTGTAACGGGTAACGGGGAATCAGGGTTCGATTCCGGAGAGGGAGCCTGAGAAACGGCTACCACATCCAAGGAAGGCAGCAGGCGCGCAAATTACCCACTCCCGGCACGGGGAGGTAGTGACGAAAAATAACGATACGGGACTCATCCGAGGCCCCGTAATCGGAATGAGTACACTTTAAATCCTTTAACGAGTATCTATTGGAGGGCAAGTCTGGTGCCAGCAGCCGCGGTAATTCCAGCTCCAATAGCGTATATTAAAGTTGTTGCGGTTAAAAAGCTCGTAGTTGGATTTGTGTCCCACGCTGTTGGTTCACCGCCCGTCGGTGTTTAACTGGCATGTATCGTGGGACGTCCTGCCGGTGGGGCGAGCCGAAGGCGTGCGACGCGCCTCGTGCGTGCTCGTGCGTCCCGAGGCGGACCCCGTTGCAATCCTACCAGGGTGCTCTTGAGTGAGTGTCT
>NC_064645.1:348382448-348392448 GCF_023864345.2 Schistocerca serialis cubense
TGGCTGGCTGCCCGGCGGTATATCTGGAGGAGTCGATTCGCCCCTTTGGGCGCTCGGGCTCCCGGCAAGCGCGCGCGGTTCTTCCCGGATGACGGACCTACCTGGCCCGGCCCCGGACCCGCGCCGCTGTTGGCTCGGGATGCTCTCGGGCGGAATAATCGCTCCCGTCAGCGGCGCTTCAGCTTTGGACAATTTCACGACCCGTCTTGAAACACGGACCAAGGAGTCTAACATGTGCGCGAGTCATTGGGCTGTACGAAACCTAAAGGCGTAATGAAAGTGAAGGTCTCGCCTTGCGCGGGCCGAGGGAGGATGGGGCTTCCCCGCCCTTCACGGGGCGGCGGCCTCCGCACTCCCGGGGCGTCTCGTCCTCATTGCGAGGTGAGGCGCACCTAGAGCGTACACGTTGGGACCCGAAAGATGGTGAACTATGCCTGGCCAGGACGAAGTCAGGGGAAACCCTGATGGAGGTCCGTAGCGATTCTGACGTGCAAATCGATCGTCGGAGCTGGGTATAGGGGCGAAAGACTAATCGAACCATCTAGTAGCTGGTTCCCTCCGAAGTTTCCCTCAGGATAGCTGGTGCTCGTACGAGTCTCATCCGGTAAAGCGAATGATTAGAGGCCTTGGGGCCGAAACGACCTCAACCTATTCTCAAACTTTAAATGGGTGAGATCTCCGGCTTGCTTGATATGCTGAAGCCGCGAGCAAACGACTCGGATCGGAGTGCCAAGTGGGCCACTTTTGGTAAGCAGAACTGGCGCTGTGGGATGAACCAAACGCCGAGTTAAGGCGCCCGAATCGACGCTCATGGGAAACCATGAAAGGCGTTGGTTGCTTAAGACAGCAGGACGGTGGCCATGGAAGTCGGAATCCGCTAAGGAGTGTGTAACAACTCACCTGCCGAAGCAACTAGCCCTGAAAATGGATGGCGCTGAAGCGTCGTGCCTATACTCGGCCGTCAGTCTGGCAGTCATGGCCGGTCCTTGCGGCCGGCCGCGAAGCCCTGACGAGTAGGAGGGTCGCGGCGGTGGGCGCAGAAGGGTCTGGGCGTGAGCCTGCCTGGAGCCGCCGTCGGTGCAGATCTTGGTGGTAGTAGCAAATACTCCAGCGAGGCCCTGGAGGGCTGACGCGGAGAAGGGTTTCGTGTGAACAGCCGTTGCACACGAGTCAGTCGATCCTAAGCCCTAGGAGAAATCCGATGTTGATGGGGGCCGTCATAGCATGATGCACTTTGTGCTGGCCCCCGTTGGGCGAAAGGGAATCCGGTTCCTATTCCGGAACCCGGCAGCGGAACCGATACAAGTCGGGCCCCTCTTTTAGAGATGCTCGTCGGGGTAACCCAAAAGGACCCGGAGACGCCGTCGGGAGATCGGGGAAGAGTTTTCTTTTCTGCATGAGCGTTCGAGTTCCCTGGAATCCTCTAGCAGGGAGATAGGGTTTGGAACGCGAAGAGCACCGCAGTTGCGGCGGTGTCCCGATCTTCCCCTCGGACCTTGAAAATCCGGGAGAGGGCCACGTGGAGGTGTCGCGCCGGTTCGTACCCATATCCGCAGCAGGTCTCCAAGGTGAAGAGCCTCTAGTCGATAGAATAATGTAGGTAAGGGAAGTCGGCAAATTGGATCCGTAACTTCGGGATAAGGATTGGCTCTGAGGATCGGGGCGTGTCGGGCTTGGTCGGGAAGTGGGTCAGCGCTAACGTGCCGGGCCTGGGCGAGGTGAGTGCCGTAGGGGTGCCGGTAAGTGCGGGCGTTTAGCGCGGGCGTGGTCTGCTCTCGCCGTTGGTTGGCCTCGTGCTGGCCGGCGGTGCAGGATGCGCGCGCCTGCGCGGCGTTCGCGCCCCGGTGCTTCAACCTGCGTGCAGGATCCGAGCTCGGTCCCGTGCCTTGGCCTCCCACGGATCTTCCTTGCTGCGAGGCCGCGTCCGCCTTAGCGTGCTCCTCCGGGGGCGCGCGGGTGCGCGGATTCTCTTCGGCCGCCATTCAACGATCAACTCAGAACTGGCACGGACTGGGGGAATCCGACTGTCTAATTAAAACAAAGCATTGCGATGGCCCTAGCGGGTGTTGACGCAATGTGATTTCTGCCCAGTGCTCTGAATGTCAACGTGAAGAAATTCAAGCAAGCGCGGGTAAACGGCGGGAGTAACTATGACTCTCTTAGCCATTATTCCAGAAGAGTGACAAAGTATGGAGGCCTTCCTTCCTCAGGATGGGATGCTGCACAATTCATTCTTGTTGGACCTGGCGATGACTCAGGCCAGGGCGAACTGTAACTCCCTCTATGTTGCGTCCCTGGATGTGTCCAAGGCATTCGACTCTCTGGACCATGGTGCCCTGAGGCCTGCCCTGAGGGCTCATGGTCTGCCAGACGAGTTCATTGGATACATCCTGGGATGCTATGAGGATGGAGCGACGGTGATCTCTGGTTCGGGGAAGTCAATGGGTCCAGTGCGGCCTTCAAGGGGCGTTCGGCAGGGCGATCCTCTTTCCCCTATCCTGTTTAACCTTTCGCTGGACCTTATGCTTGCTCGCCTCCCAGATCATGTTGGTGCCAATGTAATGGGACGACGCCTGAATGCTGCCGCCTTCGCCGATGACCTCCTGCTGTTCGCTGAGACTAAGGGTGGTCTCCAGGACCTGATTGATACATCTATATCAGTCCTTGGAGACCTGGGTCTCCAGGTCAATCCTGGGAAGTGCTTTACTCTCGCCCTCGCGGCCTCTGGTCGCGAGAAGAAAGTTAAGGTCGACAACACCACGACCTTCAAGGCTGGTTATACCACCCTTCCAGCCTTGGCAGTCGAGAGCACTTTCCGGTATCTTGGCCTGGAGTTCTCTACCAGCGGACGTAGCCTCTTCCATCCGAGGCGGGAGGTCGAGCGACAGCTAAGCGTCCTGTCCAAGGCACCACTGAAGCCCCAACAACGTCTTCACGCCCTGAGAACGGTGGTCCTGCCAGGGATCCACCATGGCCTGGCTCTGTCGAGGACCCGTCTTGGAGCTCTCTCCGCAGTGGACATCGCCATTCGCACAGCTTTAAGATCTTGGCTGTGCCTGCCAGCGGACACCCCTGTTGCGTACTTTCACGCCCCTGTCACATCTGGGGGCTTGGGAGTGCCATCAGCTCGCTGGCTTGGGCCTCTGCTGCGGCGGAATCGACTCGCCAACATCCGAGCTTTGGGAGTCCTATCAGACGGGTCGACAGATGACGTTCTCGGGCGTGAAATTGGGAGGTTGGAGCAGCAGCTACGGTGGCACGACGCGGACATACGGACAAGCAACCAGCTTGGCCGGATGTGGGCGGAGAGGCTGCACTCGTCGGTGGATGGCGCTGCCCTGAGGAAGTCTGCCCGAACACCAGGGCAACATAGCTGGGTGGATAACCCCCAGCACCCTATCAGTGGCCGCGACTTTATCTCCTGCCTGCGAACGCGTATAAATGCCCTTCCAACTCGGGCAAAGATGCAGCGCGGTCGTTCAGGTGACACCAACTGTAGGGCAGGCTGCGTCGCACGAGAAACCGCCAACCACGTTGTCCAGCACTGCTTTAGAAGCCATGACGCACGCATTAAGCGGCATAATGCCTTGGCAGCCTATGTTGCGCAAGGCCTTCGTCGCCGAGGCTTCGATATCCAACTGGAGCCTCACTTAAGAACAACTGAGGGCCTAAAGAAGCCGGACATCGTGGCGGTGCGGGGCGATGCAGCCCACGTTATCGATGCCCAAGTCGTTGGTGTCAACCTGGACGTCGATCTTTGCCACAAGGAGAAAGTCGCGGTCTATGACAGGGAAGCCGTTCATCAGGCAATAAAAAGACTTCACCCAGCAGTTCAGCGCATCACGACCACCTCGGCAACCATCTCGTGGAGGGGAGTGTGGTCACCGAATTCCGCACGAGATCTGCGAAGGCTGGGCTTTGTTAACCACCATTTTGCGGCTATGTCAACGCGGGTACTCGTCGGGACTGCGATGGCGGCAAGGCGTTTCGACTCTATGACTGCCACAAAAGGCACGATGCACCGGACTGGTGTTGGATGAGGGCCCAATCTGTGTCTCTCCGCGCTGCTGCCTGGCGCCTATCTCAGGCACAAACGCCATTTTATTCACGTGTAATTTTCCTGTCCTGTCTAGTGTTTGTTATGTCTCTGTGTCTTTTGTAAACCCATTGTATGGGTATTTTGCTTTCTCTGTGTATTCACATGTGAATAAAGACGGCTATATATAGCCAAATGCCTCGTCATCTAATTAGTGACGCGCATGAATGGATTAACGAGATTCCCGCTGTCCCTATCTATGGGAAATCGGTCTGCGTGGCGCCACCCGGGGAAGGTGTGTTGCCTTCCATAACTGGGTTAAAACCGCCAGGAGACCCTCTGATTCCCTGAATTCGACGATCGCATCAGGGCTCGGAGGAACCTGAGTGGGGCGGGGACCGTAATGTCCAATCCCGTGGCCTTGTCGTGGCCCCATAGCTCAGTAACCCCCTTGATGGGGTGAAGCTAACACGGGATGGGCCGTCCATGCATGACGTTAAAAAGCTAGCCCTTAACTGGGTGCAACCCACACTGGTCCGCACTGGCCCACCGTGAATTATCAAAAGCGGTGGGTGAGACATGGTCGGTCATGATCCCCCGGTACGTGTGGAGACCCTCCGGGGAACGTAACTCGGGTTTGAGTGCCGCACCGTCTCGTTGATGTCAAACTCCACGTATAAGACCCGGACTGACTCCTTTAACACCTTCCGGGCTGCGTTGATAGGTGTGGGTTGTCGTTGTGTCAAGGCAGGACGTAAAACTCCCGTCCTGGCAGGACGCTAAATGCCCCCAACCCAAGCGAAAGCAAAGGGTGCATGGCGCAGGGGGAGCTGCGTTACGAGAGACACGACACCGGTCTCTCCTGAGTTGAGCGCGGTGGCTGGGCGAGGGTATGAGGGTAAGTCTCACGACGATCCCGGAACCCTGCAGTCTGGCTGCTGCAGTTCCTCACGTCTTGGACGACGTTAAATGTCCCCCAACCCAAAGCGAAAGCAAAGGGTGCGTGGCGCAGGGGAAGCTGCGCTAGAAGGGACACAACATCTGTCCCTGCACAGGGCACAACAACACCGGTGCCCTGTCTTCCTACGGTCACATTTGCTGGGGAGGGATCGCGGCCTGAGCCGGCAAAGGCTCATCGCCGTGAACGGGATGTCCCGGACACGTTCCGCCAAGCCAGGGCATGGTGACATGTCCCTGGCTAGGTTAGATGGGGCCAGACCCCCGAACGTCTGGGGGACCGACCCAGCACCTGGGTAGGGCTGGGTCCTTGGCCTGATGGTGGAAACTCGGCCTATTAGGGGGCGAAGGCCGAGAGGTGAATCCGCCTCTCCGGAATGCGATGGGCATTTGCCGGGGAGGGACGGGTGAAATCTCCAGTGATGTGATCGTGGAAGGGGACTAGTACGCTGGAAACGGCGCGCTAAACCCAGCAGCTCATAAGGCTCTTGGTCAGGGGGCGGGACTGGTGAGCGAGCTGCAGATAGCCTCCCCCCATGCCAGAGAGGCCGGTCCGGGGAAAGAGACGGGCCTCCATACTTTGTCACTCTTCTGGAATAATGGCTGAAAATATGGAGAGTGATTATGCGCATGCGGAGCCAGACGCTCCAATAGGAGAATTTGATGAGATGAGTGTCGCGGAGCGACACGCGTATTTCCTGCGTCTTTTCGACAGAAGCGTTAAGCATGGGAAGATTAATGCAGAGCAGATTAGAGCCATTAAGGAGAATATAGCCACCTGGGCTCTGGCTCATGCTAGGCTCGAAGGTCAGTATGCCGAAGTAAAAGAAGAAAATGAAAGGATGAGAAAAGAACAACAACAACAACAACCTAAGAAGTCATATGCTGCAGCTGCAGCTTTGCCAGTACAGCCGAAACGGACTGTACAAGAAACAATAAAAATTAATTTAGAAAAAACCGTTCCCACAGTATTTGTGAAACCAAAGAAAGGTGAAGACGTACGGAAGGTAAAAGAACGATTTGAAAAGAGTGTGAATCCCCGGATTGATAAAATAAAAATAAATCAAGTTAGGACAACTAAAAACATACTGATAGTGGAACTAGCCTCTCCTGAGGATAGTGAAAAATTAATAAATAACCCAAAAGTGAAGGAGAACTTTACATGTGAAAAACCGAGAAAGCGAAGACCCCTTATGATGTTATATGATGTCCCCTCGTATATGACAGTTGACGATGTCACGGACTGTGTATACGAACAGAATTTTGAAGACAAAATGACTCGAGAAGAGTTCCTGGAAAAATTCAAGCCAAGATTTAAGGCAGGCCCGCGAGACAGATCAACTGTACACCACGCGGTGGAGATAGCCCCCGATCTCAGAAAAGAAATAATTAAGACGAACAGACTGTACATAGGGTACAATGCGATACCCACAAAGGATTATACGGCACTGGCCAAATGTTCCAAGTGCCAGGATTATGGCCATGTGGCAAAATACTGCACATTTGAAGCACCAGTATGCCACAACTGTGGAGAGGACGGTCATGACAAAAGGAATTGTAAACAAACACCTGTCTGCATCCCCTGTAAATACAGGAAGAGAACCTGTCACACTCCAGGGAAGGAGTGCCTAACGTATAAATTACTGATCCAAAGACTGATACAAAGAACCGATTATGGCGACTAGCTATAACATAACAAAACACAAATCACCAAGTAAGTCGCTAAGGGATGCGAATAGGTGGAGAAAATTAAGATTATCTCATCTGTCCTTGGACGATTGTACTGGGGTGGAGGGGAGGTCTTATACTGTTACAGGTGCACCAGAGCAGCGCGAGATGGCGGCTTCCTCCTCCCGGGCGGGGTCTGTCCTGGTCCTCGGGGAGGGGCAACTGGTGACGGCGGCTGCCGAGGCGACGGAGGGAAGTGTGTGCACACTCCCAACTCCACCAGTGCGGCTGCTGACGCCGGACCCCTCCTGCCGGGCCGAGACCGCCCCGGCTGCTGGGGGATGCCCGCCGCCTACAGCGACCACAGAGGCGAAAGAGGGGAGTATTTATACTCTCCCAGTTCCATTGGTGCAGCCAGAAATGACGGAAGCCTCCTGCCAAGCCGGGTCCTTCCTGGCGGCCAGCAGGCGGCCTCCAACCAAAATGGCCGAGGAGGTGGAGGAGGGGAGTACTTATACACTCCCAGTCCCACCAGTGCGGCCACCGACAGCCGACTTCTCCTGCCAAGCCGGGTCCTTCCTGGCTAGGAGAAGTCTACCAGCTTCATTTATGAAGGCAGAGGAAGGTGCGGCGCGAGACTCCCGTTTGGCTGGGGTTCCCCTAGCCTTGGAGACGACGCCGCTGGTGACTCTAGCAGAAGACACCGAAAATTGTCATTCAATAGTCAGTGTGCATGAAGTAGATAATAAACAATTAACTCTTGGTGATGGTTCTTTGGGATTAAAAGTAGATAACAAAACTGTAGGAGAACTAGCTGGTGATGGCTCTGTAACTGTAAATACACCTAAATACAACACATGCCCGCCAGGGAACATATATAATATTTGTAGTGAAACATTGCAGCTTGGTAGGTTGGAGAACCAGACATTGATGATGGCTGCTCTGAGGCAGTTGGTCAGAGCTGGGCACCCGAGAGGGAACAAGATCACATTTCCAACTCTGGAGGATGTAGACTGCGTCCAGCTAGCGGCGGTGAATATTCCCCATGACTATGAACAACTAAAAGAACTAGTCACTAAAGTATACGAGAGGCGGGGAAGGAAATTTGATCTTACGAAAACATATAATGAACTTGTCAAGATGTACGGGAGAATAACATATGACCCTGCTCAGACCTGGCCGAATAGCATGGTATATACCAAATATCCGGACGATTATTAAGTGCTACCAAGTCAATGCAATGAAAAGCTCCCTAGTCATGCAAGAGCTGTGTAGGCTTTCTGAAGAAAACAAAATAGATGTAGTACTGATACAAGAACCAAGTACTGCCTCTGGGAGATCCTTGGGCTTTCCCGTTACAGCACAAGTAATAACATTTGGACAGAGTCCAATGACAGCTGTAGTCATTCTCAACAATACGATAAAAACCACAGTGCTAACACAATTCTGTACAGAACACATAATAGTCGTAGAAATAAATCACCTAAACTCGTTTTGGTACCTGATAAATATCTATTGTCAGTTTCGTGATCCAATTGATATCTACTTAAGGCAGCTTATTACCATATTGAGAGCCCTACAAGGGAAGTCAATCATAATCTCGATGGACAGTAATGCTAAGTCCCCTCTCTGGTATAGCCGAACACAGGACCCAAGGGGCATTGCCCTTGAGGATGTTATTATGGAATTTAATTTAAATGTAGCAAATCTCCCCGGCAATCCTCCTACTTATAGGAGTAGAGCTGGGGCAGCTTCACATATTGATGTAACGTTAAGCTCCATTAATATCGCAAACAAAATTCATGATTGGCATGTATTAGAAAACCATACAACAAGCGATCATAATACTATTGAATTTACATTGGTACATGAAATACAACAGGCACCAGAGAGGTGGGCCATGCAACTTGATTACGGGAGAGCCAATTGGGATCTCCTAGAGGCGGAATTTAACCCTCCAGAGTTGGAAGACGAAGACATCGACATAGAAGAGGCCGTTGGGGCATTAACAGCATCAATCAGGGCGGCTGTCGCCGTGGCAATACCGATGAGAAGGCGTCTCATCCGTAAGATGACTTCTCCATGGACTCCAGAGCTGACTGGGCTCCGGCAGTCTATGAGAAGGGCGCGCCGCAATTATCAAAGGTCTTTCACCATGGAGGAAAGACAATATCATCTCACTATATACAGACAGAAGAAAAGCATATTTAAAGAAACCTTACTCCAACATCGTCAACAGAGTTGGGAAGATTTCGTAACGTCTCACTTGGCTCTTGATCCATGGGGTACACCGTACAAAATAATATGTGAAAAGATACACTCACCAATGCATCTCTCTACTGTGACAATAGGAGACTCGGACCAGATGACGACCAACTGGCTGGAAACGGCCGAGGAGCTGCTTCGTGCGCTCCTACCTGACGACCGACCTGACTCAGACGATGAGATGCAGTTGGCGTTGAGGCAACAAAACGAATACGAATACCACAATGCAACACAGGTATACCCCTTCTCATCAGAGGAGGTGGCGAACGCCATCCTGTCCTTCGGAAAACGGAAAGCACCGGGACCGGATGCAATTCCTGCAGAGGTTCTGCAGTGTCTTGTATCCAAGT
The DNA here is from genome assembly GCF_023864345.2 of Schistocerca serialis cubense. Taxonomy (NCBI): domain Eukaryota; kingdom Metazoa; phylum Arthropoda; class Insecta; order Orthoptera; family Acrididae; genus Schistocerca; species Schistocerca serialis. The sequence goes on from NC_064645.1 coordinate 348,391,725, forward strand.
TAGCCCCGGTGCTAGCAAAGATCTACAACAAATGCCTGGAGACGCGAACCTTCCCAACCACCTGGAAAACAGCGGAAGTGGTAATTATAAAAAAGGATCCAGACAAGGACCCTACAGTTCCCAAATCATATAGACCAATCTGCCTGTTAGATGTGATGGGAAAGACCTTCGAGAAATTGTTGGTGTCTAGACTGTCGAGTCATAGAATACTGCATGGCATGAGTAACCTGCAATACGGCTTTCGAAAAGGCAAATCAACATCCGATGCCATAAATCAGGCAGCCAGTATTGTTCACTCATCTATGAAGAAGTATGTTCTGGGGATCATGGTAGACATTTCCGGAGCCTTTGACAACCTGTGGTGGCCGGCCCTCTTCTCGCGGCTACGGGAGATGGAGTGCCCGGCGGCGCTTTATGGTTGTCTAAAGGACTATTGCCGGAACAGAGTCGCCAAAATAACGGCTCCTGGTGCTGTGGTGTCGAAGAACATTACAAAGGGCTGTCCACAGGGCTCAGTTTGTGGACCAGTGTTTTGGGATATCAACATGGATCCCTTGTTGATAACCCTAGACGAGAGCAACATGGTACTGGGAGTTGTTGCGTATGCAGATGACCTTCTTGTCCTTGTTGACGGTGACAGTCGCGCAGCGATCGAGAACAAAACAGCTCAGGTATCAGAAATTTTGTTACAATGGTGCAAACAGTCTAAGCTTCACTTGGCACC
>NC_064645.1:348397448-348402448 GCF_023864345.2 Schistocerca serialis cubense
TGCCTCCTCTCACAGCACACAAACAATGGCAGGAATGAAAGACACAGGTCTGCCACAAGCATGGAATGAGAGCGCCGCCTGTCATGAGCCAAAGGTACATCCTGACGTGGCAAATCAGATGATACCGCAGGCATCCACGTACTATAATCACAATCAACAAACCGGCCGCCGCCCCCCCCCCCCCATTAAACCTTTCCTTACAACAATGTGTACCTTAACCTAACCTATGTCGTACCTTAACCTAACCTATGTCGTACCTTAACCTAACCTATGTCGTACCTTAACCTAACCTATGTCGTACCTTAACCTAACCTATGTCGTACCTTAACCTAACCTATGTCGTACCTTAACCTAACCTATGTCGTACCTGAACCTAACCTATGTCGTACCTTAACCTAACCTATGTCGTACCTTAACCTAACCTATGTCGTACCTTAACCTAACCTATGTCGTACCTTAACCTAACCTATGTCGTACCTTAACCTAACCTATGTCGTACCTTAACCTAACCTATGTCGTACCTTAACCTAACCTATGTCGTACCTTAACCTAACCTATGTCGTACCTTAACCTAACCTATGTCGTACCTTAACCTAACCTATGTCGTGCCTTAACCTAACCTATGTCGTGCCTTAACCTAACCTATGTCGTGCCTTAACCTAACCTATGTCGTGCCTTAACCTAACCTATGTCGTGCCTTAACCTAACCTATGTCGTGCCTTAACCTAACCTATGTCGTGCCTTAACCTAACCTATGTCGTGCCTTAACCTAACCTATGTCGTGCCTTAACCTAACCTATGTCGTGCCTTAACCTAACCTATGTCGTGCCTTAACCTAACCTATGTCGTGCCTTAACCTAACCTATGTCGTGCCTTAACCTAACCTATGTCGTGCCTTAACCTAACCTATGTCGTGCCTTAACCTAACCTATGTCGTGCCTTAACCTAACCTATGTCGTGCCTTAACCTAACCTATGTCGTGCCTTAACCTAACCTATGTCGTGCCTTAACCTAACCTATGTCGTGCCTTAACCTAACCTATGTCGTGCCTTAACCTAACCTATGTCGTGCCTTAACCTAACCTATGTCGTGCCTTAACCTAACCTATGTCGTGCCTTAACCTAACCTATGTCGTGCCTTAACCTAACCTATGTCGTGCCTTAACCTAACCTATGTCGTGCCTTAACCTAACCTATGTCGTGCCTTAACCTAACCTATGTCGTGCCTTAACCTAACCTATGTCGTGTTTTAACCTAACCTATATTGCGCCTTAATGTAACCTATATTGCGCCTTAATGTAACCTATATTGCGCCTTAATGTAACCTATATTGCGCCTTAATGTAACCTATATTGCGCCTTAACGTAACCTATATTGCGCCTTAACGTAACCTATATTGCGCCTTAACGTAACCTATATTGCGCCTTAACGTAACCTATATTGCGCCTTAACGTAACCTATATTGCGCCTTAACGTAACCTATATTGCGCCTTAACGTAACCTATATTGCGCCTTAACGTAACCTATATTGCGCCTTAACGTAACCTATATTGCGCCTTAACGTAACCTATATTGCGCCTTAACGTAACCTATATTGCGCCTTAACGTAACCTATATTGCGCCTTAACGTAACCTATATTGCGCCTTAACGTAACCCACATTGCCCCTTAACGTAACCCACATTGCCCCTTAACGTAACCCATATTGTGCTGTAACCCAACACACGTTGGGCCTTAACCCAACACACGTTGGGCCTTAACCCAACACACGTTGGGCCTTAACCCAACACACGTTGGGCCTTAACCCAACACACGTTGGGCCTTAACCCAACACACGTTGGGCCTTAACCCAACACACGTTGGGCCTTAACCCAACACACGTTGGGCCTTAACCCAACACACGTTGGGCCTTAACCTGCTCTGTAATTGTCATACGACGCGTTAAATTAGTGTAGTGTTGCCTAACTGCAACCCCCGCAATATAGTTTGCTACTCGCACTGCCCGGTCCCCAGTGTATCGCTTCATGTTAAACACCTTGCAGCGATACACTGTAATGTGGATGGCAGCAGGACGTACATGCTCAATGCCCTTCGCAGTTGTTCATTGGCATTCGCATGGCGAAGCACTGCGCCTACGCTGTGGTACGGCCTGTGTCAACTGTCCGCTGATGTTGTACCTCCAAATCACACACTGTACTGCACATTGGTCCTCATGTACTGAATGATACATCGTGGTACATGTGACCGTACAACGACTGCGCCAACAACGGCGAACCATGCGGTCCAAATGTTGTGCACGCAGCTACGTGTCGTCTCCCTATAAGAGCTGGAGTGCAGTGTGGTATGCCCTGGATGGCGATCAGCATGAGCCGTCTGTTGATGTAGTGGCGCGTGTTGTCAGACGTTGTCGTCTCTTCTCACACACCGTGATAGCATGGTGCACTGCGTTCCACATCTGCGACATGCGACAGAGGCCGGTTGACAGTCGTTTGCGCAATGGACATCGCATACGTACGGGGGCCACCTTCCACGTGTTTGCGAAGCGTGCACATGTTGTTGCGTGTATGTGGGCAGACATAGTGTGTCGTGACACCTGACACAGGCATGCAACAATCGTTGAATTTGCAAATGGCGATGGACGCCTACGTTTGCTGGTGACGTTACGCAAATGAACAACTGGTAAACCGTTGTGGTGCGGTTGTTCTCGCTAGAGGTGAATCAGTGATGGCGACGATCGGTTGAGCTACCAACCGGTTGTTTCAGCGATACCCACCATGCCCACGAACGTGAATGGCATGTGGGTGTGAAGCGATACGCGGCGGTGGCTGGGTGGGACCGGCCCCGGCCGGTGAGGGGGGGCCGCCCGGCGTGCTGGCCGCGCGGTGCGTGGGCGCACGCGCTACAGCCGGCTGGTGGGGGCGGCCACTGGCAGGCGCGCCGGCCGACGGAGGCGGCAGGCGGCGCAGCTGCGCGCCGGCGCACCCTGCACGCGGCGCCGTGCGGCCAAAGTAGGTCCTCGCGGGCCCGGTGCGAAGCGCGGTGGACATCTGCAGTGTGCTGGTCCGATTGAGGACTGTGTGCGCTGAGGATGCGCCGCCGCCCGGCGCTCGGCGCCGCGACGCCGTCTGCTGCTCGGTCGCCTCTGCGGTTCTCGCAGGTGGTTTGTATCGCAGCTGTGCGGACGTGTTGGCGCGTGCGCTGTGCTGGGAGAGTTCGCTTCGGCACCCAAGTGGGGCTTTTGTCCTTCTGTGGCGCTGGCGTTGGAGCTGCCGGTCACCGTAGGTGGCGCGTGTTGTCTCCCGCCGGCAATGCCACGACAGCACGCTCCCGGGCCTCTGTCGGCAGCGGCAAGCTCAGTTGGGAGCACGGGTGGTCGCACCTAAAGCGTCTACTCGCCAAACTCCGGGCGATTGCGCCTCTCTCGAACCCGACCAAGTACTTAGGACGGCGCTGCGCGCCGCCGGGACCTGAGAGGGTTTCGAGGTGTATGGTGCAGGGGAGCGCAGCCTCCTCCTGTTTGCAGAATAATTGAGCGGACGCTTGCGTGTTCGCGCGGGCCCCCGGGACACACTCCCGGGCGGCCGGCTGCTCAGCTCTAGTTGACGCAGCTCCCTGGTTGATCCTGCCAGTAGTCATATGCTTGTCTCAAAGATTAAGCCATGCATGTCTCAGTACAAGCCGCATTAAGGTGAAACCGCGAATGGCTCATTAAATCAGTTATGGTTCCTTAGATCGTACCCACGTTACTTGGATAACTGTGGTAATTCTAGAGCTAATACATGCAAACAGAGTCCCGACCAGAGATGGAAGGGACGCTTTTATTAGATCAAAACCAATCGGTCGGCTCGTCCGGTCCGTTTGCCTTGGTGACTCTGAATAACTTTGGGCTGATCGCACGGTCCTCGTACCGGCGACGCATCTTTCAAATGTCTGCCTTATCAACTGTCGATGGTAGGTTCTGCGCCTACCATGGTTGTAACGGGTAACGGGGAATCAGGGTTCGATTCCGGAGAGGGAGCCTGAGAAACGGCTACCACATCCAAGGAAGGCAGCAGGCGCGCAAATTACCCACTCCCGGCACGGGGAGGTAGTGACGAAAAATAACGATACGGGACTCATCCGAGGCCCCGTAATCGGAATGAGTACACTTTAAATCCTTTAACGAGTATCTATTGGAGGGCAAGTCTGGTGCCAGCAGCCGCGGTAATTCCAGCTCCAATAGCGTATATTAAAGTTGTTGCGGTTAAAAAGCTCGTAGTTGGATTTGTGTCCCACGCTGTTGGTTCACCGCCCGTCGGTGTTTAACTGGCATGTATCGTGGGACGTCCTGCCGGTGGGGCGAGCCGAAGGCGTGCGACGCGCCTCGTGCGTGCTCGTGCGTCCCGAGGCGGACCCCGTTGCAATCCTACCAGGGTGCTCTTGAGTGAGTGTCTCGGTGGGCCGGCACGTTTACTTTGAACAAATTAGAGTGCTTAAAGCAGGCAAGCCCGCCTGAATACTGTGTGCATGGAATAATGGAATAGGACCTCGGTTCTATTTTGTTGGTTTTCGGAACCCGAGGTAATGATTAATAGGGACAGGCGGGGGCATTCGTATTGCGACGTTAGAGGTGAAATTCTTGGATCGTCGCAAGACGAACAGAAGCGAAAGCATTTGCCAAGTATGTTTTCATTAATCAAGAACGAAAGTTAGAGGTTCGAAGGCGATCAGATACCGCCCTAGTTCTAACCATAAACGATGCCAGCCAGCGATCCGCCGCAGTTCCTCCGATGACTCGGCGGGCAGCCTCCGGGAAACCAAAGCTTTTGGGTTCCGGGGGAAGTATGGTTGCAAAGCTGAAACTTAAAGGAATTGACGGAAGGGCACCACCAGGAGTGGAGCCTGCGGCTTAATTTGACTCAACACGGGAAACCTCACCAGGCCCGGACACCGGAAGGATTGACAGATTGATAGCTCTTTCTTGATTCGGTGGGTGGTGGTGCATGGCCGTTCTTAGTTGGTG
>NC_064645.1:348404948-348407448 GCF_023864345.2 Schistocerca serialis cubense
CTCAGGATAGCTGGTGCTCGTACGAGTCTCATCCGGTAAAGCGAATGATTAGAGGCCTTGGGGCCGAAACGACCTCAACCTATTCTCAAACTTTAAATGGGTGAGATCTCCGGCTTGCTTGATATGCTGAAGCCGCGAGCAAACGACTCGGATCGGAGTGCCAAGTGGGCCACTTTTGGTAAGCAGAACTGGCGCTGTGGGATGAACCAAACGCCGAGTTAAGGCGCCCGAATCGACGCTCATGGGAAACCATGAAAGGCGTTGGTTGCTTAAGACAGCAGGACGGTGGCCATGGAAGTCGGAATCCGCTAAGGAGTGTGTAACAACTCACCTGCCGAAGCAACTAGCCCTGAAAATGGATGGCGCTGAAGCGTCGTGCCTATACTCGGCCGTCAGTCTGGCAGTCATGGCCGGTCCTTGCGGCCGGCCGCGAAGCCCTGACGAGTAGGAGGGTCGCGGCGGTGGGCGCAGAAGGGTCTGGGCGTGAGCCTGCCTGGAGCCGCCGTCGGTGCAGATCTTGGTGGTAGTAGCAAATACTCCAGCGAGGCCCTGGAGGGCTGACGCGGAGAAGGGTTTCGTGTGAACAGCCGTTGCACACGAGTCAGTCGATCCTAAGCCCTAGGAGAAATCCGGTGTTGATGGGGGCCGTCATAGCATGATGCACTTTGTGCTGGCCCCCGTTGGGCGAAAGGGAATCCGGTTCCTATTCCGGAACCCGGCAGCGGAACCGATACAAGTCGGGCCCCTCTTTTAGAGATGCTCGTCGGGGTAACCCAAAAGGACCCGGAGACGCCGTCGGGAGATCGGGGAAGAGTTTTCTTTTCTGCATGAGCGTTCGAGTTCCCTGGAATCCTCTAGCAGGGAGATAGGGTTTGGAACGCGAAGAGCACAGCAGTTGCGGCGGTGTCCCGATCTTCCCCTCGGACCTTGAAAATCCGGGAGAGGGCCACGTGGAGGTGTCGCGCCGGTTCGTACCCATATCCGCAGCAGGTCTCCAAGGTGAAGAGCCTCTAGTCGATAGAATAATGTAGGTAAGGGAAGTCGGCAAATTGGATCCGTAACTTCGGGATAAGGATTGGCTCTGAGGATCGGGGCGTGTCGGGCTTGGTCGGGAAGTGGGTCAGCGCTAACGTGCCGGGCCTGGGCGAGGTGAGTGCCGTAGGGGTGCCGGTAAGTGCGGGCGTTTAGCGCGGGCGTGGTCTGCTCTCGCCGTTGGTTGGCCTCGTGCTGGCCGGCGGTGCAGGATGCGCGCGCCTGCGCGGCGTTCGCGCCCCGGTGCTTCAACCTGCGTGCAGGATCCGAGCTCGGTCCCGTGCCTTGGCCTCCCACGGATCTTCCTTGCTGCGAGGCCGCGTCCGCCTTAGCGTGCTCCTCCGGGGGCGCGCGGGTGCGCGGATTCTCTTCGGCCGCCATTCAACGATCAACTCAGAACTGGCACGGACTGGGGGAATCCGACTGTCTAATTAAAACAAAGCATTGCGATGGCCCTAGCGGGTGTTGACGCAATGTGATTTCTGCCCAGTGCTCTGAATGTCAACGTGAAGAAATTCAAGCAAGCGCGGGTAAACGGCGGGAGTAACTATGACTCTCAAATGCCCACCTGATGCGTAATATATGGACCCTCTCGATCCACCCCTTAGCATCCTTGCGATGTCGGGTGGATGATGGTTCGATTAGCCTCTCTGTGGGAAATCCGAGCTCTGGCCTTCAAGTGGCGGGGGTCGTAAGGGGTGCTAAGAAAGGTGTAATTCTTTTTGAAGCTCTCCGACCGACAGAGCAGGGTGTCGTTCGAGGCTTGGGGGTTACCTCCCCCCCTGCCTTTTGTTTCCAGCTGGTGCAAGCAGTAGAAGAAAACAAGGTACCAGGCCTCCCACTGGAGTGCCTGTGCCAGCTGACGAGCTTTCCAGCCAGCCAACCAGTGCGGGTCGAGCGCCGCTCCCCGCTGTCTGCCCTGAATGTCTGCGGTCATTTTCAACAAAGACCGGGCTCGGCGTTCATCGCCGTCGTGCCCACCCTGATGCCGCCAACGCGGAAGTGCAAACGGCAAGGAAGAAGGCCAGGTGGTCGCAAGAAGAGTTGCTCCGTCTTGCGCATGCTGAGGCGACTTTGTCCCTCCAAGGCTGCCGGTTCTTTAACCAAGAGCTGGCCAAAGCCTTCCCAGAGCGCACACTTGAATCTATCAAGTGTCAGCGCAGGGTGCAGGCCTATAAGAACATGGTGGCCAACTTTGCTGCTGAGCTCTTAAAGAGAGACCAAGATCATCAGGCCTCTGTAGACGGATCTGCTGTGGGCTCTTCCCCACCACAGTCATCTTCTCTGGGGGAAGGCGCCGATCGGGCTATCTGGTCCCTGTTAGTTGAGTTGCCCTCCTCGGGCCCGCGGTTCCGCTCACTTGATGCAGTTGTGGCCTTGGGCCCCACTGCTAGCCGGAATACCATCCAAGCCATGCTTGTTCCCGCTCTTGAAGAACTAGGTAGCAGGGAACCACTTGTTTGTCAAG
>NC_064645.1:348412448-348419948 GCF_023864345.2 Schistocerca serialis cubense
CCAGCGGATGAACGGCGGACTTTTCCCGCAGTCGCAATGTGCAATCCACCCCTATAACATGCGTTTCATGAAGAGGTATGTCCAATATGCGACATTCCCGCTGTCCCTATACATGAGCTGCGAGCTGTACCACTTACGAGCTACAGACGCGATCGCGTTGCTCTCTGTACGAATGCCGATGCTGAGCGGTCAGCTAGGAGGCGCTCCATCCATGTCGGTACCGGTGAGCGTTGCACTCGCAGTCGCAAAAACGTACGGCAAGTATATTACTCGGAAGAGTTAATGACAGTCCAAGCCCCCCCTGCGTGGGGAGAGTCTTGCTAGGCCATGACCCACCGGAAGGGCGCAGCGTCCCCCACCCCAGACATGTGACGTCACACTATCGGTATTGACGACTAGACTCATTGCTTATAATCATTTGCCATACACCGGTGGAAGCTGCCGAGACGAGTAGCTACATAGCGCGCTCGCCGTGTCACTAATGTACAGAGATACAACAGTTTCGACGGGAACCACATTAAACGTATACACGGCGCTGATTAGTAATAGATAGAGCCATCAGAATACAGATAATATATACAACTGTCCGTATACATGCTGAAAGACTCTGCTCACAATCACAACCACACGTCAGCCACACACTCTTATCACGCACTACTCTCTGCCTGTAACACGCACACAGACAATATGTAAGCACCAGCATGCAACAACACCCAGTGCATCCTCTCCGCCACATTAGACAATCCACACTGTCATAACCAGACTGGGAGGTCCACACAGAAAACAGAATATCCCACCCACCCGACAACCACCATTGCTCAGCCAAGCCACCAACACCCACACATGTCCTACACAGGGGTGCACCCAACATCACAATACTGCCTCCTCTCACAGCACACAAACAATGGCAGGAATGAAAGACACAGGTCTGCCACAAGCATGGAATGAGAGCGCCGCCTGTCATGAGCCAAAGGTACATCCTGACGTGGCAAATCAGATGATACCGCAGGCATCCACGTACTATAATCACAATCAACAAACCGGCCGCCGCCCCCCCCCCCCATTAAACCTTTCCTTACAACAATGTGTACCTTAACCTAACCTATGTCGTACCTTAACCTAACCTATGTCGTACCTTAACCTAACCTATGTCGTACCTTAACCTAACCTATGTCGTACCTTAACCTAACCTATGTCGTACCTGAACCTAACCTATGTCGTACCTTAACCTAACCTATGTCGTACCTTAACCTAACCTATGTCGTACCTTAACCTAACCTATGTCGTACCTTAACCTAACCTATGTCGTACCTTAACCTAACCTATGTCGTACCTTAACCTAACCTATGTCGTACCTTAACCTAACCTATGTCGTACCTTAACCTAACCTATGTCGTGCCTTAACCTAACCTATGTCGTGCCTTAACCTAACCTATGTCGTGCCTTAACCTAACCTATGTCGTGCCTTAACCTAACCTATGTCGTGCCTTAACCTAACCTATGTCGTGCCTTAACCTAACCTATGTCGTGCCTTAACCTAACCTATGTCGTGCCTTAACCTAACCTATGTCGTGCCTTAACCTAACCTATGTCGTGCCTTAACCTAACCTATGTCGTGCCTTAACCTAACCTATGTCGTGCCTTAACCTAACCTATGTCGTGCCTTAACCTAACCTATGTCGTGCCTTAACCTAACCTATGTCGTGCCTTAACCTAACCTATGTCGTGCCTTAACCTAACCTATGTCGTGCCTTAACCTAACCTATGTCGTGCCTTAACCTAACCTATGTCGTGCCTTAACCTAACCTATGTCGTGCCTTAACCTAACCTATGTCGTGCCTTAACCTAACCTATGTCGTGCCTTAACCTAACCTATGTCGTGCCTTAACCTAACCTATGTCGTGCCTTAACCTAACCTATGTCGTGCCTTAACCTAACCTATGTCGTGCCTTAACCTAACCTATGTCGTGCCTTAACCTAACCTATGTCGTGCCTTAACCTAACCTATGTCGTGTTTTAACCTAACCTATATTGCGCCTTAATGTAACCTATATTGCGCCTTAATGTAACCTATATTGCGCCTTAATGTAACCTATATTGCGCCTTAACGTAACCTATATTGCGCCTTAACGTAACCTATATTGCGCCTTAACGTAACCTATATTGCGCCTTAACGTAACCTATATTGCGCCTTAACGTAACCTATATTGCGCCTTAACGTAACCTATATTGCGCCTTAACGTAACCTATATTGCGCCTTAACGTAACCTATATTGCGCCTTAACGTAACCTATATTGCGCCTTAACGTAACCTATATTGCGCCTTAACGTAACCTATATTGCGCCTTAACGTAACCTATATTGCGCCTTAACGTAACCTATATTGCGCCTTAACGTAACCCACATTGCCCCTTAACGTAACCCACATTGCCCCTTAACGTAACCCATATTGTGCTGTAACCCAACACACGTTGGGCCTTAACCCAACACACGTTGGGCCTTAACCCAACACACGTTGGGCCTTAACCCAACACACGTTGGGCCTTAACCCAACACACGTTGGGCCTTAACCCAACACACGTTGGGCCTTAACCCAACACACGTTGGGCCTTAACCCAACACACGTTGGGCCTTAACCCAACACACGTTGGGCCTTAACCTGCTCTGTAATTGTCATACGACGCGTTAAATTAGTGTAGTGTTGCCTAACTGCAACCCCCGCAATATAGTTTGCTACTCGCACTGCCCGGTCCCCAGTGTATCGCTTCATGTTAAACACCTTGCAGCGATACACTGTAATGTGGATGGCAGCAGGACGTACATGCTCAATGCCCTTCGCAGTTGTTCATTGGCATTCGCATGGCGAAGCACTGCGCCTACGCTGTGGTACGGCCTGTGTCAACTGTCCGCTGATGTTGTACCTCCAAATCACACACTGTACTGCACATTGGTCCTCATGTACTGAATGATACATCGTGGTACATGTGACCGTACAACGACTGCGCCAACAACGGCGAACCATGCGGTCCAAATGTTGTGCACGCAGCTACGTGTCGTCTCCCTATAAGAGCTGGAGTGCAGTGTGGTATGCCCTGGATGGCGATCAGCATGAGCCGTCTGTTGATGTAGTGGCGCGTGTTGTCAGACGTTGTCGTCTCTTCTCACACACCGTGATAGCATGGTGCACTGCGTTCCACATCTGCGACATGCGACAGAGGCCGGTTGACAGTCGTTTGCGCAATGGACATCGCATACGTACGGGGGCCACCTTCCACGTGTTTGCGAAGCGTGCACATGTTGTTGCGTGTATGTGGGCAGACATAGTGTGTCGTGACACCTGACACAGGCATGCAACAATCGTTGAATTTGCAAATGGCGATGGACGCCTACGTTTGCTGGTGACGTTACGCAAATGAACAACTGGTAAACCGTTGTGGTGCGGTTGTTCTCGCTAGAGGTGAATCAGTGATGGCGACGATCGGTTGAGCTACCAACCGGTTGTTTCAGCGATACCCACCATGCCCACGAACGTGAATGGCATGTGGGTGTGAAGCGATACGCGGCGGTGGCTGGGTGGGACCGGCCCCGGCCGGTGAGGGGGGGCCGCCCGGCGTGCTGGCCGCGCGGTGCGTGGGCGCACGCGCTACAGCCGGCTGGTGGGGGCGGCCACTGGCAGGCGCGCCGGCCGACGGAGGCGGCAGGCGGCGCAGCTGCGCGCCGGCGCACCCTGCACGCGGCGCCGTGCGGCCAAAGTAGGTCCTCGCGGGCCCGGTGCGAAGCGCGGTGGACATCTGCAGTGTGCTGGTCCGATTGAGGACTGTGTGCGCTGAGGATGCGCCGCCGCCCGGCGCTCGGCGCCGCGACGCCGTCTGCTGCTCGGTCGCCTCTGCGGTTCTCGCAGGTGGTTTGTATCGCAGCTGTGCGGACGTGTTGGCGCGTGCGCTGTGCTGGGAGAGTTCGCTTCGGCACCCAAGTGGGGCTTTTGTCCTTCTGTGGCGCTGGCGTTGGAGCTGCCGGTCACCGTAGGTGGCGCGTGTTGTCTCCCGCCGGCAATGCCACGACAGCACGCTCCCGGGCCTCTGTCGGCAGCGGCAAGCTCAGTTGGGAGCACGGGTGGTCGCACCTAAAGCGTCTACTCGCCAAACTCCGGGCGATTGCGCCTCTCTCGAACCCGACCAAGTACTTAGGACGGCGCTGCGCGCCGCCGGGACCTGAGAGGGTTTCGAGGTGTATGGTGCAGGGGAGCGCAGCCTCCTCCTGTTTGCAGAATAATTGAGCGGACGCTTGCGTGTTCGCGCGGGCCCCCGGGACACACTCCCGGGCGGCCGGCTGCTCAGCTCTAGTTGACGCAGCTCCCTGGTTGATCCTGCCAGTAGTCATATGCTTGTCTCAAAGATTAAGCCATGCATGTCTCAGTACAAGCCGCATTAAGGTGAAACCGCGAATGGCTCATTAAATCAGTTATGGTTCCTTAGATCGTACCCACGTTACTTGGATAACTGTGGTAATTCTAGAGCTAATACATGCAAACAGAGTCCCGATAACAAATAAAGCATTAAGAGCCACCACATTAGCACAATTTTCGGATGACCACTGCAACGTCGTGGAGCTTCACTCACCTACTGGATTATTATACCTAGTCAATATGTACTTCCAGTACGGAAGACAAATTGAAGAATTTTTGGAGAAGCTTGTTCAAATAGCCACGGCGTTGCGGGGAAAGAAAATTCTCGTGACCGCGGATATCAATGCAAAATCCCCCCTTTGGTTCAGTGGCACCCAGGATGAAAGAGGAGAAAAAGCTGTCGACACGATCATGGCATTACAACTCATAGTCGCGAACAAACAAGGAAACCCTCCCACCTACTCCGGAGGGGGGGGACATGGCACAAACATTGATGTGACCTTGATCACACCAAATCTTACAACAAAATTATTCAACTGGACAGTCTGGGATCAGATCACTACCAGTGATCATAACATGATAACATTTACCATAGGAGACAGCGAGTGCCACTGGGACAAGGGGTGGGAGACGCAGTTAAATTACAATAAAACTGACTGGGACCGTCTGGCGAGGGAGTGCGACATCCCTGCGTTACTGGAGGGTGATGTCGACGTAGAGGAGTACACCAAAGATCTTACAAATGCGATAATCAGGGCAGTAAAGGCAGCTGTACCAACCAGGAGGAGGGCCGTCGCGGCTTCCCCTTCACCATGGTCAGCCGAACTGGGGCAAATGCGCCAAGCAGTACGGAGGGCGAGGAGGTATTACCAGCGGTGTGTCGTCTGGCATGAAAAGCAGCGATGGCAGCAAATATACAGAGAAGCCAAAGAACAGTTCCAACAGGAACTTAAGGCTGTCAGGATGAGAAGCTGGGAGAAATATGTGCAAAGCCAATTGGCTACGGACCCCTGGGGACTTCCCTACAAAATAGTCAGAGAAAAAATAAAATCACCTATGGTGTTGTCTACCGTCAGGGATGGGGACCGGATGACGGGAACCTGGCAGGAAACTGCGGAGGCCCTACTCCGTGCCCTGTTACCTGACGATAGAGAAGAAGACGACTCGGAAGAACAGCGAAGAATAAGACTAGAGAACCAGCGGGTCTACGAAAACAACCGCGTGGTCTACCCCTTCTCTGAAGAAGAGGTAAGCTCTCAAATAAAAGACCTCAAAAAGGGAAAGGCTCCCGGCCCAGATGGCATCATTGCGGAGGTGATACAATACCTCGCCCCCCAGCTGGTAGCACCTCTCACTCAGCTATACAATGAATGTCTACGGCTTCAGACATTCCCCTCAATTTGGAAAAAGGCAAATGTTGTCATAATCAGAAAAGGCCCAGACAAAGATCCCAAGGAAGCAAAGTCGTATAGACCTATATGTCTACTGGACTTGCTGGGCAAGCTCTTTGAGAGGTTGCTGGCAGACAGGTTGGCTGCACACCGGGTCCTGTGCGGGATGAGTGACAGACAGTTCGGTTTTCGGACGGGGCGATCCGCGTCTGACGCAATCGCCCTGGCCGCGGACGTCTGTGGCTCTGCCCCGCACAAGTACATAGTTGGCATCATGGTGGACATCAGTGGCGCCTTTGACAACCTGTGGTGGCCTTCGCTCTTCTCCTGCTTGCGGGAAAAGGAGTGCCCAGGGCCGCTATATGGCTGTCTGAGGAGCTATTGTGAAGACAGGGAGGTTTGGCTATCGGCCCCTAGTGGAAAAGTTAGTAAGAAAATCACCAAGGGGTGTCCTCAGGGTTCTGTCCTGGGGCCACTCTTTTGGGACATAAATATGGAACCACTTTTGGAAGAACTCAAGAGAAGCGAAGATGTACTAGAGGTCATAGCCTACGCAGATGACCTCCTTCTGCTGGTTGGCGGCCATAGTCGCGAAGAATTGGAGCCAAAGGTAGAAAGAGCCATCACAATACTGACAACATGGTGTCATAAAACTAAAATGTCAATAGCACCCAATAAGTCTACCTACTTGCTGCTTAAGGGTCAACTTATAAGAAACCCTACCGTCAGAATAAATGGCCTACCAATCCTCAGGCGTAGAGAAGCTCGGTACCTTGGTGTCATCATCGACGAGAGGTGGAACTATGCATCACATATAGATACAGTAACACAACGTTCGCTCACAGTATTACACAACTTAATTGGAATAGGGCACAAAAGATTTCACCTCCCACCTGATCTCATTAAACTGTATCACAACAGCATTCTCACATCCATTGTAGGCTACGGATCAGCGGTCTGGGCACACAGGCTCACGAGGGTCATGCCCGCCGTGGCCGTCAGAAGAGTGCAGCGAAATATGCTCCTACGGTCAGTAGGCGCTTATAGAACAACTCCAGGAGGGGCACTCTCAGTACTGATGGGGTTATGTCCTTTAGACATAAAAATTAGGGAACAGGCTACCTGGTACTGGGTCAAGAAAAATAGAAGGGAGAAGATAGAAGAAATTATGGGGGTATATGTGGGGGATAAGCCAAGCATTAAAAGAAGGGGAATGGAATTGTGGCAGGAACTCTGGGACAGTGAGGAAACTGGGCGAAGAACATACGAGCTGTTTCCAAGCATAAAGGAACGCCTTGAACTGACTTATATCAAACCATCAAAGGGGCTACTGCACTTTCTTACAGGCCACGGACCCTACCCGACATATCTCTGTCGGTTTGGGAAAAGGGCAGCATCAGCGTGTGACTGTGGAGCAGTGCTGGGCACTCCAGACCATGTGGTGTATGAGTGTCCCCTCTTCGACGATGTAGCACACCAACTCAGGGAACAACTACCGAACAACGACACGTACCACCTGCTCAGGCAAGAAGGCACCTTCGATATTCTAAACAAATTAACTAATAACATATCAAATAAAGTCCTCAAAGAATATCTCCGTAATATTGATTAATTAAACACCAGATTTGTCGCGTACGCCCCCCTGTTCCGCCGGGACATGGAATAGGCCAGTCGCTTCACGGCTGGAATCCGCCAGGTCTATGG
>NC_064645.1:348429948-348432448 GCF_023864345.2 Schistocerca serialis cubense
TAACCTAACCTATGTCGTGCCTTAACCTAACCTATGTCGTGCCTTAACCTAACCTATGTCGTGCCTTAACCTAACCTATGTCGTGCCTTAACCTAACCTATGTCGTGCCTTAACCTAACCTATGTCGTGCCTTAACCTAACCTATGTCGTGCCTTAACCTAACCTATGTCGTGCCTTAACCTAACCTATGTCGTGCCTTAACCTAACCTATGTCGTGCCTTAACCTAACCTATGTCGTGCCTTAACCTAACCTATGTCGTGCCTTAACCTAACCTATGTCGTGTTTTAACCTAACCTATATTGCGCCTTAATGTAACCTATATTGCGCCTTAATGTAACCTATATTGCGCCTTAATGTAACCTATATTGCGCCTTAATGTAACCTATATTGCGCCTTAACGTAACCTATATTGCGCCTTAACGTAACCTATATTGCGCCTTAACGTAACCTATATTGCGCCTTAACGTAACCTATATTGCGCCTTAACGTAACCTATATTGCGCCTTAACGTAACCTATATTGCGCCTTAACGTAACCTATATTGCGCCTTAACGTAACCTATATTGCGCCTTAACGTAACCTATATTGCGCCTTAACGTAACCTATATTGCGCCTTAACGTAACCTATATTGCGCCTTAACGTAACCTATATTGCGCCTTAACGTAACCTATATTGCGCCTTAACGTAACCCACATTGCCCCTTAACGTAACCCACATTGCCCCTTAACGTAACCCATATTGTGCTGTAACCCAACACACGTTGGGCCTTAACCCAACACACGTTGGGCCTTAACCCAACACACGTTGGGCCTTAACCCAACACACGTTGGGCCTTAACCCAACACACGTTGGGCCTTAACCCAACACACGTTGGGCCTTAACCCAACACACGTTGGGCCTTAACCCAACACACGTTGGGCCTTAACCCAACACACGTTGGGCCTTAACCTGCTCTGTAATTGTCATACGACGCGTTAAATTAGTGTAGTGTTGCCTAACTGCAACCCCCGCAATATAGTTTGCTACTCGCACTGCCCGGTCCCCAGTGTATCGCTTCATGTTAAACACCTTGCAGCGATACACTGTAATGTGGATGGCAGCAGGACGTACATGCTCAATGCCCTTCGCAGTTGTTCATTGGCATTCGCATGGCGAAGCACTGCGCCTACGCTGTGGTACGGCCTGTGTCAACTGTCCGCTGATGTTGTACCTCCAAATCACACACTGTACTGCACATTGGTCCTCATGTACTGAATGATACATCGTGGTACATGTGACCGTACAACGACTGCGCCAACAACGGCGAACCATGCGGTCCAAATGTTGTGCACTCAGCTACGTGTCGTCTCCCTATAAGAGCTGGAGTGCAGTGTGGTATGCCCTGGATGGCGATCAGCATGAGCCGTCTGTTGATGTAGTGGCGCGTGTTGTCAGACGTTGTCGTCTCTTCTCACACACCGTGATAGCATGGTGCACTGCGTTCCACATCTGCGACATGCGACAGAGGCCGGTTGACAGTCGTTTGCGCAATGGACATCGCATACGTACGGGGGCCACCTTCCACGTGTTTGCGAAGCGTGCACATGTTGTTGCGTGTATGTGGGCAGACATAGTGTGTCGTGACACCTGACACAGGCATGCAACAATCGTTGAATTTGCAAATGGCGATGGACGCCTACGTTTGCTGGTGACGTTACGCAAATGAACAACTGGTAAACCGTTGTGGTGCGGTTGTTCTCGCTAGAGGTGAATCAGTGATGGCGACGATCGGTTGAGCTACCAACCGGTTGTTTCAGCGATACCCACCATGCCCACGAACGTGAATGGCATGTGGGTGTGAAGCGATACGCGGCGGTGGCTGGGTGGGACCGGCCCCGGCCGGTGAGGGGGGGCCGCCCGGCGTGCTGGCCGCGCGGTGCGTGGGCGCACGCGCTACAGCCGGCTGGTGGGGGCGGCCACTGGCAGGCGCGCCGGCCGACGGAGGCGGCAGGCGGCGCAGCTGCGCGCCGGCGCACCCTGCACGCGGCGCCGTGCGGCCAAAGTAGGTCCTCGCGGGCCCGGTGCGAAGCGCGGTGGACATCTGCAGTGTGCTGGTCCGATTGAGGACTGTGTGCGCTGAGGATGCGCCGCCGCCCGGCGCTCGGCGCCGCGACGCCGTCTGCTGCTCGGTCGCCTCTGCGGTTCTCGCAGGTGGTTTGTATCGCAGCTGTGCGGACGTGTTGGCGCGTGCGCTGTGCTGGGAGAGTTCGCTTCGGCACCCAAGTGGGGCTTTTGTCCTTCTGTGGCGCTGGCGTTGGAGCTGCCGGTCACCGTAGGTGGCGCGTGTTGTCTCCCGCCGGCAATGCCACGACAGCACGCTCCCGGGCCTCTGTCGGCAGCGGCAAGCTCAGTTGGGAGCACGGGTGGTCGCACCTAAAGCGTCTACTCGCCAAACTCCGGGCGATTGCGCCTCTCTCGAACCCGACCAAGTACTTAGGACGGCGCTGCGCGCCGCCGGG
>NC_064645.1:348442448-348444948 GCF_023864345.2 Schistocerca serialis cubense
ATGTCGTGCCTTAACCTAACCTATGTCGTGCCTTAACCTAACCTATGTCGTGCCTTAACCTAACCTATGTCGTGCCTTAACCTAACCTATGTCGTGTTTTAACCTAACCTATATTGCGCCTTAATGTAACCTATATTGCGCCTTAATGTAACCTATATTGCGCCTTAATGTAACCTATATTGCGCCTTAATGTAACCTATATTGCGCCTTAACGTAACCTATATTGCGCCTTAACGTAACCTATATTGCGCCTTAACGTAACCTATATTGCGCCTTAACGTAACCTATATTGCGCCTTAACGTAACCTATATTGCGCCTTAACGTAACCTATATTGCGCCTTAACGTAACCTATATTGCGCCTTAACGTAACCTATATTGCGCCTTAACGTAACCTATATTGCGCCTTAACGTAACCTATATTGCGCCTTAACGTAACCTATATTGCGCCTTAACGTAACCTATATTGCGCCTTAACGTAACCCACATTGCCCCTTAACGTAACCCACATTGCCCCTTAACGTAACCCATATTGTGCTGTAACCCAACACACGTTGGGCCTTAACCCAACACACGTTGGGCCTTAACCCAACACACGTTGGGCCTTAACCCAACACACGTTGGGCCTTAACCCAACACACGTTGGGCCTTAACCCAACACACGTTGGGCCTTAACCCAACACACGTTGGGCCTTAACCCAACACACGTTGGGCCTTAACCCAACACACGTTGGGCCTTAACCTGCTCTGTAATTGTCATACGACGCGTTAAATTAGTGTAGTGTTGCCTAACTGCAACCCCCGCAATATAGTTTGCTACTCGCACTGCCCGGTCCCCAGTGTATCGCTTCATGTTAAACACCTTGCAGCGATACACTGTAATGTGGATGGCAGCAGGACGTACATGCTCAATGCCCTTCGCAGTTGTTCATTGGCATTCGCATGGCGAAGCACTGCGCCTACGCTGTGGTACGGCCTGTGTCAACTGTCCGCTGATGTTGTACCTCCAAATCACACACTGTACTGCACATTGGTCCTCATGTACTGAATGATACATCGTGGTACATGTGACCGTACAACGACTGCGCCAACAACGGCGAACCATGCGGTCCAAATGTTGTGCACGCAGCTACGTGTCGTCTCCCTATAAGAGCTGGAGTGCAGTGTGGTATGCCCTGGATGGCGATCAGCATGAGCCGTCTGTTGATGTAGTGGCGCGTGTTGTCAGACGTTGTCGTCTCTTCTCACACACCGTGATAGCATGGTGCACTGCGTTCCACATCTGCGACATGCGACAGAGGCCGGTTGACAGTCGTTTGCGCAATGGACATCGCATACGTACGGGGGCCACCTTCCACGTGTTTGCGAAGCGTGCACATGTTGTTGCGTGTATGTGGGCAGACATAGTGTGTCGTGACACCTGACACAGGCATGCAACAATCATTGAATTTGCAAATGGCGATGGACGCCTACGTTTGCTGGTGACGTTACGCAAATGAACAACTGGTAAACCGTTGTGGTGCGGTTGTTCTCGCTAGAGGTGAATCAGTGATGGCGACGATCGGTTGAGCTACCAACCGGTTGTTTCAGCGATACCCACCATGCCCACGAACGTGAATGGCATGTGGGTGTGAAGCGATACGCGGCGGTGGCTGGGTGGGACCGGCCCCGGCCGGTGAGGGGGGGCCGCCCGGCGTGCTGGCCGCGCGGTGCGTGGGCGCACGCGCTACAGCCGGCTGGTGGGGGCGGCCACTGGCAGGCGCGCCGGCCGACGGAGGCGGCAGGCGGCGCAGCTGCGCGCCGGCGCACCCTGCACGCGGCGCCGTGCGGCCAAAGTAGGTCCTCGCGGGCCCGGTGCGAAGCGCGGTGGACATCTGCAGTGTGCTGGTCCGATTGAGGACTGTGTGCGCTGAGGATGCGCCGCCGCCCGGCGCTCGGCGCCGCGACGCCGTCTGCTGCTCGGTCGCCTCTGCGGTTCTCGCAGGTGGTTTGTATCGCAGCTGTGCGGACGTGTTGGCGCGTGCGCTGTGCTGGGAGAGTTCGCTTCGGCACCCAAGTGGGGCTTTTGTCCTTCTGTGGCGCTGGCGTTGGAGCTGCCGGTCACCGTAGGTGGCGCGTGTTGTCTCCCGCCGGCAATGCCACGACAGCACGCTCCCGGGCCTCTGTCGGCAGCGGCAAGCTCAGTTGGGAGCACGGGTGGTCGCACCTAAAGCGTCTACTCGCCAAACTCCGGGCGATTGCGCCTCTCTCGAACCCGACCAAGTACTTAGGACGGCGCTGCGCGCCGCCGGGACCTGAGAGGGTTTCGAGGTGTATGGTGCAGGGGAGCGCAGCCTCCTCCTGTTTGCAGAATAATTGAGCGGACGCTTGCGTGTTCGCGCGGGCCCCCGGGACACACTCCCGGGCGGCCGGCTGCTCAGCTCTAGTTGACGCAGCTCCCTGGTTGATCCTGCCAGTAGTCATATGCTTGTCTCAAAGATTAAGCCATGCATGTCTCAGTA
>NC_064645.1:348452448-348457448 GCF_023864345.2 Schistocerca serialis cubense
ACCACATGCAATACCTCCATCTATGCGAATCTGACAACACTACGTCCGCCATGTCGAGCGCACCACAAAACACAGCGCCATCTGTAGGTCTCCCGCGGCATGACGTCCTGCAACGACGATACCGCCATCTATGAGACGCCAAGCCGACCAAGACATCGATGGGCCCACAGTGCCCATCTTTCGACCCCACCCACAAAGCCTGCGTCCTCTGTCGACCACAGCACCCCAACGCCAGCGCCTCTGCCGCACGAAATCGTGGACCGGCAATCACTCCACCTGCGCCCCACTCCAACCGCCCAACTCGCAACTCCAGCGGATGAACGGCGGACTTTTCCCGCAGTCGCAATGTGCAATCCACCCCTATAACATGCGTTTCATGAAGAGGTATGTCCAATATGCGACATTCCCGCTGTCCCTATACATGAGCTGCGAGCTGTACCACTTACGAGCTACAGACGCGATCGCGTTGCTCTCTGTACGAATGCCGATGCTGAGCGGTCAGCTAGGAGGCGCTCCATCCATGTCGGTACCGGTGAGCGTTGCACTCGCAGTCGCAAAAACGTACGGCAAGTATATTACTCGGAAGAGTTAATGACAGTCCAAGCCCCCCCTGCGTGGGGAGAGTCTTGCTAGGCCATGACCCACCGGAAGGGCGCAGCGTCCCCCACCCCAGACATGTGACGTCACACTATCGGTATTGACGACTAGACTCATTGCTTATAATCATTTGCCATACACCGGTGGAAGCTGCCGAGACGAGTAGCTACATAGCGCGCTCGCCGTGTCACTAATGTACAGAGATACAACAGTTTCGACGGGAACCACATTAAACGTATACACGGCGCTGATTAGTAATAGATAGAGCCATCAGAATACAGATAATATATACAACTGTCCGTATACATGCTGAAAGACTCTGCTCACAATCACAACCACACGTCAGCCACACACTCTTATCACGCACTACTCTCTGCCTGTAACACGCACACAGACAATATGTAAGCACCAGCATGCAACAACACCCAGTGCATCCTCTCCGCCACATTAGACAATCCACACTGTCATAACCAGACTGGGAGGTCCACACAGAAAACAGAATATCCCACCCACCCGACAACCACCATTGCTCAGCCAAGCCACCAACACCCACACATGTCCTACACAGGGGTGCACCCAACATCACAATACTGCCTCCTCTCACAGCACACAAACAATGGCAGGAATGAAAGACACAGGTCTGCCACAAGCATGGAATGAGAGCGCCGCCTGTCATGAGCCAAAGGTACATCCTGACGTGGCAAATCAGATGATACCGCAGGCATCCACGTACTATAATCACAATCAACAAACCGGCCGCCGCCCCCCCCCCCATTAAACCTTTCCTTACAACAATGTGTACCTTAACCTAACCTATGTCGTACCTTAACCTAACCTATGTCGTACCTTAACCTAACCTATGTCGTACCTTAACCTAACCTATGTCGTACCTTAACCTAACCTATGTCGTACCTTAACCTAACCTATGTCGTACCTTAACCTAACCTATGTCGTACCTGAACCTAACCTATGTCGTACCTTAACCTAACCTATGTCGTACCTTAACCTAACCTATGTCGTACCTTAACCTAACCTATGTCGTACCTTAACCTAACCTATGTCGTACCTTAACCTAACCTATGTCGTACCTTAACCTAACCTATGTCGTACCTTAACCTAACCTATGTCGTACCTTAACCTAACCTATGTCGTACCTTAACCTAACCTATGTCGTACCTTAACCTAACCTATGTCGTGCCTTAACCTAACCTATGTCGTGCCTTAACCTAACCTATGTCGTGCCTTAACCTAACCTATGTCGTGCCTTAACCTAACCTATGTCGTGCCTTAACCTAACCTATGTCGTGCCTTAACCTAACCTATGTCGTGCCTTAACCTAACCTATGTCGTGCCTTAACCTAACCTATGTCGTGCCTTAACCTAACCTATGTCGTGCCTTAACCTAACCTATGTCGTGCCTTAACCTAACCTATGTCGTGCCTTAACCTAACCTATGTCGTGCCTTAACCTAACCTATGTCGTGCCTTAACCTAACCTATGTCGTGCCTTAACCTAACCTATGTCGTGCCTTAACCTAACCTATGTCGTGCCTTAACCTAACCTATGTCGTGCCTTAACCTAACCTATGTCGTGCCTTAACCTAACCTATGTCGTGCCTTAACCTAACCTATGTCGTGCCTTAACCTAACCTATGTCGTGCCTTAACCTAACCTATGTCGTGCCTTAACCTAACCTATGTCGTGCCTTAACCTAACCTATGTCGTGCCTTAACCTAACCTATGTCGTGCCTTAACCTAACCTATGTCGTGCCTTAACCTAACCTATGTCGTGCCTTAACCTAACCTATGTCGTGCCTTAACCTAACCTATGTCGTGCCTTAACCTAACCTATGTCGTGCCTTAACCTAACCTATGTCGTGTTTTAACCTAACCTATATTGCGCCTTAATGTAACCTATATTGCGCCTTAATGTAACCTATATTGCGCCTTAATGTAACCTATATTGCGCCTTAATGTAACCTATATTGCGCCTTAACGTAACCTATATTGCGCCTTAACGTAACCTATATTGCGCCTTAACGTAACCTATATTGCGCCTTAACGTAACCTATATTGCGCCTTAACGTAACCTATATTGCGCCTTAACGTAACCTATATTGCGCCTTAACGTAACCTATATTGCGCCTTAACGTAACCTATATTGCGCCTTAACGTAACCTATATTGCGCCTTAACGTAACCTATATTGCGCCTTAACGTAACCTATATTGCGCCTTAACGTAACCTATATTGCGCCTTAACGTAACCTATATTGCGCCTTAACGTAACCCACATTGCCCCTTAACGTAACCCACATTGCCCCTTAACGTAACCCATATTGTGCTGTAACCCAACACACGTTGGGCCTTAACCCAACACACGTTGGGCCTTAACCCAACACACGTTGGGCCTTAACCCAACACACGTTGGGCCTTAACCCAACACACGTTGGGCCTTAACCCAACACACGTTGGGCCTTAACCCAACACACGTTGGGCCTTAACCCAACACACGTTGGGCCTTAACCCAACACACGTTGGGCCTTAACCTGCTCTGTAATTGTCATACGACGCGTTAAATTAGTGTAGTGTTGCCTAACTGCAACCCCCGCAATATAGTTTGCTACTCGCACTGCCCGGTCCCCAGTGTATCGCTTCATGTTAAACACCTTGCAGCGATACACTGTAATGTGGATGGCAGCAGGACGTACATGCTCAATGCCCTTCGCAGTTGTTCATTGGCATTCGCATGGCGAAGCACTGCGCCTACGCTGTGGTACGGCCTGTGTCAACTGTCCGCTGATGTTGTACCTCCAAATCACACACTGTACTGCACATTGGTCCTCATGTACTGAATGATACATCGTGGTACATGTGACCGTACAACGACTGCGCCAACAACGGCGAACCATGCGGTCCAAATGTTGTGCACGCAGCTACGTGTCGTCTCCCTATAAGAGCTGGAGTGCAGTGTGGTATGCCCTGGATGGCGATCAGCATGAGCCGTCTGTTGATGTAGTGGCGCGTGTTGTCAGACGTTGTCGTCTCTTCTCACACACCGTGATAGCATGGTGCACTGCGTTCCACATCTGCGACATGCGACAGAGGCCGGTTGACAGTCGTTTGCGCAATGGACATCGCATACGTACGGGGGCCACCTTCCACGTGTTTGCGAAGCGTGCACATGTTGTTGCGTGTATGTGGGCAGACATAGTGTGTCGTGACACCTGACACAGGCATGCAACAATCGTTGAATTTGCAAATGGCGATGGACGCCTACGTTTGCTGGTGACGTTACGCAAATGAACAACTGGTAAACCGTTGTGGTGCGGTTGTTCTCGCTAGAGGTGAATCAGTGATGGCGACGATCGGTTGAGCTACCAACCGGTTGTTTCAGCGATACCCACCATGCCCACGAACGTGAATGGCATGTGGGTGTGAAGCGATACGCGGCGGTGGCTGGGTGGGACCGGCCCCGGCCGGTGAGGGGGGGCCGCCCGGCGTGCTGGCCGCGCGGTGCGTGGGCGCACGCGCTACAGCCGGCTGGTGGGGGCGGCCACTGGCAGGCGCGCCGGCCGACGGAGGCGGCAGGCGGCGCAGCTGCGCGCCGGCGCACCCTGCACGCGGCGCCGTGCGGCCAAAGTAGGTCCTCGCGGGCCCGGTGCGAAGCGCGGTGGACATCTGCAGTGTGCTGGTCCGATTGAGGACTGTGTGCGCTGAGGATGCGCCGCCGCCCGGCGCTCGGCGCCGCGACGCCGTCTGCTGCTCGGTCGCCTCTGCGGTTCTCGCAGGTGGTTTGTATCGCAGCTGTGCGGACGTGTTGGCGCGTGCGCTGTGCTGGGAGAGTTCGCTTCGGCACCCAAGTGGGGCTTTTGTCCTTCTGTGGCGCTGGCGTTGGAGCTGCCGGTCACCGTAGGTGGCGCGTGTTGTCTCCCGCCGGCAATGCCACGACAGCACGCTCCCGGGCCTCTGTCGGCAGCGGCAAGCTCAGTTGGGAGCACGGGTGGTCGCACCTAAAGCGTCTACTCGCCAAACTCCGGGCGATTGCGCCTCTCTCGAACCCGACCAAGTACTTAGGACGGCGCTGCGCGCCGCCGGGACCTGAGAGGGTTTCGAGGTGTATGGTGCAGGGGAGCGCAGCCTCCTCCTGTTTGCAGAATAATTGAGCGGACGCTTGCGTGTTCGCGCGGGCCCCCGGGACACACTCCCGGGCGGCCGGCTGCTCAGCTCTAGTTGACGCAGCTCCCTGGTTGATCCTGCCAGTAGTCATATGCTTGTCTCAAAGATTAAGCCATGCATGTCTCAGTACAAGCCGCATTAAGGTGAAACCGCGAATGGCTCATTAAATCAGTTATGGTTCCTTAGATCGTACCCACGTTACTTGGATAACTGTGGTAATTCTAGAG
>NC_064645.1:348464948-348469948 GCF_023864345.2 Schistocerca serialis cubense
CATGACGTCCTGCAACGACGATACCGCCATCTATGAGACGCCAAGCCGACCAAGACATCGATGGGCCCACAGTGCCCATCTTTCGACCCCACCCACAAAGCCTGCGTCCTCTGTCGACCACAGCACCCCAACGCCAGCGCCTCTGCCGCACGAAATCGTGGACCGGCAATCACTCCACCTGCGCCCCACTCCAACCGCCCAACTCGCAACTCCAGCGGATGAACGGCGGACTTTTCCCGCAGTCGCAATGTGCAATCCACCCCTATAACATGCGTTTCATGAAGAGGTATGTCCAATATGCGACATTCCCGCTGTCCCTATACATGAGCTGCGAGCTGTACCACTTACGAGCTACAGACGCGATCGCGTTGCTCTCTGTACGAATGCCGATGCTGAGCGGTCAGCTAGGAGGCGCTCCATCCATGTCGGTACCGGTGAGCGTTGCACTCGCAGTCGCAAAAACGTACGGCAAGTATATTACTCGGAAGAGTTAATGACAGTCCAAGCCCCCCCTGCGTGGGGAGAGTCTTGCTAGGCCATGACCCACCGGAAGGGCGCAGCGTCCCCCACCCCAGACATGTGACGTCACACTATCGGTATTGACGACTAGACTCATTGCTTATAATCATTTGCCATACACCGGTGGAAGCTGCCGAGACGAGTAGCTACATAGCGCGCTCGCCGTGTCACTAATGTACAGAGATACAACAGTTTCGACGGGAACCACATTAAACGTATACACGGCGCTGATTAGTAATAGATAGAGCCATCAGAATACAGATAATATATACAACTGTCCGTATACATGCTGAAAGACTCTGCTCACAATCACAACCACACGTCAGCCACACACTCTTATCACGCACTACTCTCTGCCTGTAACACGCACACAGACAATATGTAAGCACCAGCATGCAACAACACCCAGTGCATCCTCTCCGCCACATTAGACAATCCACACTGTCATAACCAGACTGGGAGGTCCACACAGAAAACAGAATATCCCACCCACCCGACAACCACCATTGCTCAGCCAAGCCACCAACACCCACACATGTCCTACACAGGGGTGCACCCAACATCACAATACTGCCTCCTCTCACAGCACACAAACAATGGCAGGAATGAAAGACACAGGTCTGCCACAAGCATGGAATGAGAGCGCCGCCTGTCATGAGCCAAAGGTACATCCTGACGTGGCAAATCAGATGATACCGCAGGCATCCACGTACTATAATCACAATCAACAAACCGGCCGCCGCCCCCCCCCCCCCCATTAAACCTTTCCTTACAACAATGTGTACCTTAACCTAACCTATGTCGTACCTTAACCTAACCTATGTCGTACCTTAACCTAACCTATGTCGTACCTTAACCTAACCTATGTCGTACCTGAACCTAACCTATGTCGTACCTTAACCTAACCTATGTCGTACCTTAACCTAACCTATGTCGTACCTTAACCTAACCTATGTCGTACCTTAACCTAACCTATGTCGTACCTTAACCTAACCTATGTCGTACCTTAACCTAACCTATGTCGTACCTTAACCTAACCTATGTCGTACCTTAACCTAACCTATGTCGTACCTTAACCTAACCTATGTCGTACCTTAACCTAACCTATGTCGTACCTTAACCTAACCTATGTCGTGCCTTAACCTAACCTATGTCGTGCCTTAACCTAACCTATGTCGTGCCTTAACCTAACCTATGTCGTGCCTTAACCTAACCTATGTCGTGCCTTAACCTAACCTATGTCGTGCCTTAACCTAACCTATGTCGTGCCTTAACCTAACCTATGTCGTGCCTTAACCTAACCTATGTCGTGCCTTAACCTAACCTATGTCGTGCCTTAACCTAACCTATGTCGTGCCTTAACCTAACCTATGTCGTGCCTTAACCTAACCTATGTCGTGCCTTAACCTAACCTATGTCGTGCCTTAACCTAACCTATGTCGTGCCTTAACCTAACCTATGTCGTGCCTTAACCTAACCTATGTCGTGCCTTAACCTAACCTATGTCGTGCCTTAACCTAACCTATGTCGTGCCTTAACCTAACCTATGTCGTGCCTTAACCTAACCTATGTCGTGCCTTAACCTAACCTATGTCGTGCCTTAACCTAACCTATGTCGTGCCTTAACCTAACCTATGTCGTGCCTTAACCTAACCTATGTCGTGCCTTAACCTAACCTATGTCGTGCCTTAACCTAACCTATGTCGTGCCTTAACCTAACCTATGTCGTGCCTTAACCTAACCTATGTCGTGTTTTAACCTAACCTATATTGCGCCTTAATGTAACCTATATTGCGCCTTAATGTAACCTATATTGCGCCTTAATGTAACCTATATTGCGCCTTAACGTAACCTATATTGCGCCTTAACGTAACCTATATTGCGCCTTAACGTAACCTATATTGCGCCTTAACGTAACCTATATTGCGCCTTAACGTAACCTATATTGCGCCTTAACGTAACCTATATTGCGCCTTAACGTAACCTATATTGCGCCTTAACGTAACCTATATTGCGCCTTAACGTAACCTATATTGCGCCTTAACGTAACCTATATTGCGCCTTAACGTAACCTATATTGCGCCTTAACGTAACCTATATTGCGCCTTAACGTAACCTATATTGCGCCTTAACGTAACCTATATTGCGCCTTAACGTAACCCACATTGCCCCTTAACGTAACCCACATTGCCCCTTAACGTAACCCATATTGTGCTGTAACCCAACACACGTTGGGCCTTAACCCAACACACGTTGGGCCTTAACCCAACACACGTTGGGCCTTAACCCAACACACGTTGGGCCTTAACCCAACACACGTTGGGCCTTAACCCAACACACGTTGGGCCTTAACCCAACACACGTTGGGCCTTAACCCAACACACGTTGGGCCTTAACCCAACACACGTTGGGCCTTAACCTGCTCTGTAATTGTCATACGACGCGTTAAATTAGTGTAGTGTTGCCTAACTGCAACCCCCGCAATATAGTTTGCTACTCGCACTGCCCGGTCCCCAGTGTATCGCTTCATGTTAAACACCTTGCAGCGATACACTGTAATGTGGATGGCAGCAGGACGTACATGCTCAATGCCCTTCGCAGTTGTTCATTGGCATTCGCATGGCGAAGCACTGCGCCTACGCTGTGGTACGGCCTGTGTCAACTGTCCGCTGATGTTGTACCTCCAAATCACACACTGTACTGCACATTGGTCCTCATGTACTGAATGATACATCGTGGTACATGTGACCGTACAACGACTGCGCCAACAACGGCGAACCATGCGGTCCAAATGTTGTGCACGCAGCTACGTGTCGTCTCCCTATAAGAGCTGGAGTGCAGTGTGGTATGCCCTGGATGGCGATCAGCATGAGCCGTCTGTTGATGTAGTGGCGCGTGTTGTCAGACGTTGTCGTCTCTTCTCACACACCGTGATAGCATGGTGCACTGCGTTCCACATCTGCGACATGCGACAGAGGCCGGTTGACAGTCGTTTGCGCAATGGACATCGCATACGTACGGGGGCCACCTTCCACGTGTTTGCGAAGCGTGCACATGTTGTTGCGTGTATGTGGGCAGACATAGTGTGTCGTGACACCTGACACAGGCATGCAACAATCGTTGAATTTGCAAATGGCGATGGACGCCTACGTTTGCTGGTGACGTTACGCAAATGAACAACTGGTAAACCGTTGTGGTGCGGTTGTTCTCGCTAGAGGTGAATCAGTGATGGCGACGATCGGTTGAGCTACCAACCGGTTGTTTCAGCGATACCCACCATGCCCACGAACGTGAATGGCATGTGGGTGTGAAGCGATACGCGGCGGTGGCTGGGTGGGACCGGCCCCGGCCGGTGAGGGGGGGCCGCCCGGCGTGCTGGCCGCGCGGTGCGTGGGCGCACGCGCTACAGCCGGCTGGTGGGGGCGGCCACTGGCAGGCGCGCCGGCCGACGGAGGCGGCAGGCGGCGCAGCTGCGCGCCGGCGCACCCTGCACGCGGCGCCGTGCGGCCAAAGTAGGTCCTCGCGGGCCCGGTGCGAAGCGCGGTGGACATCTGCAGTGTGCTGGTCCGATTGAGGACTGTGTGCGCTGAGGATGCGCCGCCGCCCGGCGCTCGGCGCCGCGACGCCGTCTGCTGCTCGGTCGCCTCTGCGGTTCTCGCAGGTGGTTTGTATCGCAGCTGTGCGGACGTGTTGGCGCGTGCGCTGTGCTGGGAGAGTTCGCTTCGGCACCCAAGTGGGGCTTTTGTCCTTCTGTGGCGCTGGCGTTGGAGCTGCCGGTCACCGTAGGTGGCGCGTGTTGTCTCCCGCCGGCAATGCCACGACAGCACGCTCCCGGGCCTCTGTCGGCAGCGGCAAGCTCAGTTGGGAGCACGGGTGGTCGCACCTAAAGCGTCTACTCGCCAAACTCCGGGCGATTGCGCCTCTCTCGAACCCGACCAAGTACTTAGGACGGCGCTGCGCGCCGCCGGGACCTGAGAGGGTTTCGAGGTGTATGGTGCAGGGGAGCGCAGCCTCCTCCTGTTTGCAGAATAATTGAGCGGACGCTTGCGTGTTCGCGCGGGCCCCCGGGACACACTCCCGGGCGGCCGGCTGCTCAGCTCTAGTTGACGCAGCTCCCTGGTTGATCCTGCCAGTAGTCATATGCTTGTCTCAAAGATTAAGCCATGCATGTCTCAGTACAAGCCGCATTAAGGTGAAACCGCGAATGGCTCATTAAATCAGTTATGGTTCCTTAGATCGTACCCACGTTACTTGGATAACTGTGGTAATTCTAGAGCTAATACATGCAAACAGAGTCCCGACCAGAGATGGAAGGGACGCTTTTATTAGATCAAAACCAATCGGTCGGCTCGTCCGGTCCGTTTGCCTTGGTGACTCTGAATAACTTTGGGCTGATCGCACGGTCCTCGTACCGGCGACGCATCTTTCAAATGTCTGCCTTATCAACTGTCGATGGTAGGTTCTGCGCCTACCATGGTTGT
>NC_064645.1:348477448-348482448 GCF_023864345.2 Schistocerca serialis cubense
GCAACTCCAGCGGATGAACGGCGGACTTTTCCCGCAGTCGCAATGTGCAATCCACCCCTATAACTTGCGTTTCATGAAGAGTTATGTCCAATATGCGACATTCCCGCTGTCCCTATACATGAGCTGCGAGCTGTACCAGTTACGAGCTACAGACGCGATCGCGTTGCTCTCTGTACGAATGCCGATGCTGAGCGGTCAGCTAGGAGGCGCTCCATCCATGTCGGTACCGGTGAGCGTTGCACTCGCAGTCGCAAAAACGTACGGCAAGTATATTACTCGGAAGAGTTAATGACAGTCCAAGCCCCCCCTGCGTGGGGAGA
Source organism: Schistocerca serialis cubense (assembly GCF_023864345.2). Classification (NCBI taxonomy): domain Eukaryota; kingdom Metazoa; phylum Arthropoda; class Insecta; order Orthoptera; family Acrididae; genus Schistocerca; species Schistocerca serialis. The sequence goes on from NC_064645.1 coordinate 348,477,769, forward strand.
GTCTTGCTAGGCCATGACCCACCGGAAGGGCGCAGCGTCCCCCACCCCAGACATGTGACGTCACACTATCGGTATTGACGACTAGACTCATTGCTTATAATCATTTGCCATACACGTGGAAGCTGCCGAGACGAGTAGCTACATAGCGCGCTCGCCGTGTCACTAATGTACAGAGATACAACAGTTTCGACGGGGAACCACATTAAACGTATACACGGCGCTGATTAGTAATAGATAGAGCCATCAGAATACAGATAATATATACAACTGTCCGTATACATGCTGAAAGACTCTGCTCACAATCACAACCACACGTCAGCCACACACTCTTATCACGCACTACTCTCTGCCTGTAACACGCACACAGACAATATGTAAGCACCAGCATGCAACAACACCCAGTGCATCCTCTCCGCCACATTAGACAATCCACACTGTCATAACCAGACTGGGAGGTCCACACAGAAAACAGAATATCCCACCCACCCGACAACCACCATTGCTCAGCCAAGCCACCAACACCCACACATGTCCTACACAGGGGTGCACCCAACATCACAATACTGCCTCCTCTCACAGCACACAAACAATGGCAGGAATGAAAGACACAGGTCTGCCACAAGCATGGAATGAGAGCGCCGCCTGTCATGAGCCAAAGGTACATCCTGACGTGGCAAATCAGATGATTACCGCAGGCATCCACGTACTATAATCACAATCAACAAACCGGCCGCCGCCCCCCCCCCCCATTAAACCTTTCCCTTACAACAATGTGTACCTTAACCTAACCTATGTCGTACCTTAACCTAACCTATGTCGTACCTTAACCTAACCTATGTCGTACCTTAACCTAACCTATGTCGTACCTTAACCTAACCTATGTCGTACCTGAACCTAACCTATGTCGTACCTTAACCTAACCTATGTCGTACCTTAACCTAACCTATGTCGTACCTTAACCTAACCTAATGTCGTACCTTAACCTAACCTATGTCGTACCTTAACCTAACCTATGTCGTACCTTAACCTAACCTATGTCGTACCTTAACCTAACCTATGTCGTACCTTAACCTAACCTATGTCGTACCTTAACCTAACCTAGTCGTACCTTAACCTAACTATGTCGTGCCTTAACCTAACCTATGTCGTGCCTTAACCTAACCTATGTCGTGCCTTAACCTAACCTATGTCGTGCCTTAACCTAACCTATGTCGTGCCTTAACCTAACCTATGTCGTGCCTTAAACCTAACCTATGTCGTGCCTTAACCTAACCTATGTCGTGCCTTAACCTAACCTATGTCGTGCCTTAACCTAACCTATGTCGTGCCTTAACCTAACCTATGTCGTGCCTTAACCTAACCTATGTCGTGCCTTAACCTAACCTATGTCGTGCCTTAACCTAACCTATGTCGTGCCTTAACTAACCTATGTCGTGCCTTAACCTAACCTATGTCGTGCCTTAACCTAACCTATGTCGTGCCTTAACCTAACCTATGTCGTGCCTTAACCTAACCTATGTCGTGCCTTAACCTAACCTATGTCGTGCCTTAACCTAACCTATGTCGTGCCTTAACCTAACCTATGTCGTGCCTTAACCTAACCTATGTCGTGCCTTAACCTAACCTATGTCGTGTTTTAACCTAACCTATATTGCGCCTTAATGTAACCTATATTGCGCCTTAATGTAACCTATATTGCGCCTTAATGTAACCTATATTGCGCCTTAATGTAACCTATATTGCGCCTTAACGTAACCTATATTGCGCCTTAACGTAACCTATATTGCGCCTTAACGTAACCTATATTGCGCCTTAACGTAACCTATATTGCGCCTTAACGTAACCTATATTGCGCCTTAACGTAACCTATATTGCGCCTTAACGTAACCTATATTGCGCCTTAACGTAACCTATATTGCGCCTTAACGTAACCTATATTGCGCCTTAACGTAACCTATATTGCGCCTTAACGTAACCTATATTGCGCCTTAACGTAACCTATATTGCGCCTTAACGTAACCTATATTGCGCCTTAACGTAACCTATATTGCGCCTTAACGTAACCCACATTGCCCCTTAACGTAACCCACATTGCCCCTTAACGTAACCCATATTGTGCTGTAACCCAACACACGTTGGGCCTTAACCCAACACACGTTGGGCCTTAACCCAACACACGTTGGGCCTTAACCCAACACACGTTGGGCCTTAACCCAACACACGTTGGGCCTTAACCCAACACACGTTGGGCCTTAACCCAACACACGTTGGGCCTTAACCCAACACACGTTGGGCCTTAACCTGCTCTGTAATTGTCATACGACGCGTTAAATTAGTGTAGTGTTGCCTAACTGCAACCCCCGCAATATAGTTTGCTACTCGCACTGCCCGGTCCCCAGTGTATCGCTTCATGTTAAACACCTTGCAGCGATACACTGTAATGTGGATGGCAGCAGGACGTACATGCTCAATGCCCTTCGCAGTTGTTCATTGGCATTCGCATGGCGAAGCACTGCGCCTACGCTGTGGTACGGCCTGTGTCAACTGTCCGCTGATGTTGTACCTATAAATCACACACTGTACTGCACATTGGTCCTCATGTACTGAATGATACATCGTGGTACATGTGACCGTACAACGACTGCGCCAACAACGGCGAACCATGCGGTCCAAATGTTGTGCACGCAGCTACGTGTCGTCTCCCTATAAGAGCTGGAGTGCAGTGTGGTATGCCCTGGATGGCGATCAGCATGAGCCGTCTGTTGATGTAGTGGCGCGTGTTGTCAGACGTTGTCGTCTCTTCTCACACACCGTGATAGCATGGTGCACTGCGTTCCACATCTGCGACATGCGACAGAGGCCGGTTGACAGTCGTTTGCGCAATGGACATCGCATACGTACGGGGGCCACCTTCCACGTGTTTGCGAAGCGTGCACATGTTGTTGCGTGTATGTGGGCAGACATAGTGTGTCGTGACACCTGACACAGGCATGCAACAATCGTTGAATTTGCAAATGGCGATGGACGCCTACGTTTGCTGGTGACGTTACGCAAATGAACAACTGGTAAACCGTTGTGGTGCGGTTGTTCTCGCTAGAGGTGAATCAGTGATGGCGACGATCGGTTGAGCTACCAACCGGTTGTTTCAGCGATACCCACCATGCCCACGAACGTGAATGGCATGTGGGTGTGAAGCGATACGCGGCGGTGGCTGGGTGGGACCGGCCCCGGCCGGTGAGGGGGGGCCGCCCGGCGTGCTGGCCGCGCGGTGCGTGGGCGCACGCGCTACAGCCGGCTGGTGGGGGCGGCCACTGGCAGGCGCGCCGGCCGACGGAGGCGGCAGGCGGCGCAGCTGCGCGCCGGCGCACCCTGCACGCGGCGCCGTGCGGCCAAAGTAGGTCCTCGCGGGCCCGGTGCGAAGCGCGGTGGACATCTGCAGTGTGCTGGTCCGATTGAGGACTGTGTGCGCTGAGGATGCGCCGCCGCCCGGCGCTCGGCGCCGCGACGCCGTCTGCTGCTCGGTCGCCTCTGCGGTTCTCGCAGGTGGTTTGTATCGCAGCTGTGCGGACGTGTTGGCGCGTGCGCTGTGCTGGGAGAGTTCGCTTCGGCACCCAAGTGGGGCTTTTGTCCTTCTGTGGCGCTGGCGTTGGAGCTGCCGGTCACCGTAGGTGGCGCGTGTTGTCTCCCGCCGGCAATGCCACGACAGCACGCTCCCGGGCCTCTGTCGGCAGCGGCAAGCTCAGTTGGGAGCACGGGTGGTCGCACCTAAAGCGTCTACTCGCCAAACTCCGGGCGATTGCGCCTCTCTCGAACCCGACCAAGTACTTAGGACGGCGCTGCGCGCCGCCGGGACCTGAGAGGGTTTCGAGGTGTATGGTGCAGGGGAGCGCAGCCTCCTCCTGTTTGCAGAATAATTGAGCGGACGCTTGCGTGTTCGCGCGGGCCCCCGGGACACACTCCCGGGCGGCCGGCTGCTCAGCTCTAGTTGACGCAGCTCCCTGGTTGATCCTGCCAGTAGTCATATGCTTGTCTCAAAGATTAAGCCATGCATGTCTCAGTACAAGCCGCATTAAGGTGAAACCGCGAATGGCTCATTAAATCAGTTATGGTTCCTTAGATCGTACCCACGTTACTTGGATAACTGTGGTAATTCTAGAGCTAATACATGCAAACAGAGTCCCGACCAGAGATGGAAGGGACGCTTTTATTAGATCAAAACCAATCGGTCGGCTCGTCCGGTCCGTTTGCCTTGGTGACTCTGAATAACTTTGGGCTGATCGCACGGTCCTCGTACCGGCGACGCATCTTTCAAATGTCTGCCTTATCAACTGTCGATGGTAGGTTCTGCGCCTACCATGGTTGTAACGGGTAACGGGGAATCAGGGTTCGATTCCGGAGAGGGAGCCTGAGAAACGGCTACCACATCCAAGGAAGGCAGCAGGCGCGCAAATTACCCACTCCCGGCACGGGGAGGTAGTGACGAAAAATAACGATACGGGACTCATCCGAGGCCCCGTAATCGGAATGAGTACACTTTAAATCCTTTAACGAGTATCTATTGGAGGGCAAGTCTGGTGCCAGCAGCCGCGGTAATTCCAGCTCCAATAGCGTATATTAAAGTTGTTGCGGTTAAAAAGCTCGTAGTTGGATTTGTGTCCCACGCTGTTGGTTCACCGCCCG
>NC_064645.1:348484948-348489731 GCF_023864345.2 Schistocerca serialis cubense
GCCGTTCCGGTGTGCGGTGGGCCGCACTTCTCCCCTAGTAGGACGTCGCGACCCGCTGGGTGCCGGCCTACGGCCCGGGTGCGCAGCCTGTCCTTCCGCGGGCCTCGGTTCGCGTCTGTTGGGCAGAGCCCCGGTGTCCTGGCTGGCTGCCCGGCGGTATATCTGGAGGAGTCGATTCGCCCCTTTGGGCGCTCGGGCTCCCGGCAAGCGCGCGCGGTTCTTCCCGGATGACGGACCTACCTGGCCCGGCCCCGGACCCGCGCCGCTGTTGGCTCGGGATGCTCTCGGGCGGAATAATCGCTCCCGTCAGCGGCGCTTCAGCTTTGGACAATTTCACGACCCGTCTTGAAACACGGACCAAGGAGTCTAACATGTGCGCGAGTCATTGGGCTGTACGAAACCTAAAGGCGTAATGAAAGTGAAGGTCTCGCCTTGCGCGGGCCGAGGGAGGATGGGGCTTCCCCGCCCTTCACGGGGCGGCGGCCTCCGCACTCCCGGGGCGTCTCGTCCTCATTGCGAGGTGAGGCGCACCTAGAGCGTACACGTTGGGACCCGAAAGATGGTGAACTATGCCTGGCCAGGACGAAGTCAGGGGAAACCCTGATGGAGGTCCGTAGCGATTCTGACGTGCAAATCGATCGTCGGAGCTGGGTATAGGGGCGAAAGACTAATCGAACCATCTAGTAGCTGGTTCCCTCCGAAGTTTCCCTCAGGATAGCTGGTGCTCGTACGAGTCTCATCCGGTAAAGCGAATGATTAGAGGCCTTGGGGCCGAAACGACCTCAACCTATTCTCAAACTTTAAATGGGTGAGATCTCCGGCTTGCTTGATATGCTGAAGCCGCGAGCAAACGACTCGGATCGGAGTGCCAAGTGGGCCACTTTTGGTAAGCAGAACTGGCGCTGTGGGATGAACCAAACGCCGAGTTAAGGCGCCCGAATCGACGCTCATGGGAAACCATGAAAGGCGTTGGTTGCTTAAGACAGCAGGACGGTGGCCATGGAAGTCGGAATCCGCTAAGGAGTGTGTAACAACTCACCTGCCGAAGCAACTAGCCCTGAAAATGGATGGCGCTGAAGCGTCGTGCCTATACTCGGCCGTCAGTCTGGCAGTCATGGCCGGTCCTTGCGGCCGGCCGCGAAGCCCTGACGAGTAGGAGGGTCGCGGCGGTGGGCGCAGAAGGGTCTGGGCGTGAGCCTGCCTGGAGCCGCCGTCGGTGCAGATCTTGGTGGTAGTAGCAAATACTCCAGCGAGGCCCTGGAGGGCTGACGCGGAGAAGGGTTTCGTGTGAACAGCCGTTGCACACGAGTCAGTCGATCCTAAGCCCTAGGAGAAATCCGATGTTGATGGGGGCCGTCATAGCATGATGCACTTTGTGCTGGCCCCCGTTGGGCGAAAGGGAATCCGGTTCCTATTCCGGAACCCGGCAGCGGAACCGATACAAGTCGGGCCCCTCTTTTAGAGATGCTCGTCGGGGTAACCCAAAAGGACCCGGAGACGCCGTCGGGAGATCGGGGAAGAGTTTTCTTTTCTGCATGAGCGTTCGAGTTCCCTGGAATCCTCTAGCAGGGAGATAGGGTTTGGAACGCGAAGAGCACCGCAGTTGCGGCGGTGTCCCGATCTTCCCCTCGGACCTTGAAAATCCGGGAGAGGGCCACGTGGAGGTGTCGCGCCGGTTCGTACCCATATCCGCAGCAGGTCTCCAAGGTGAAGAGCCTCTAGTCGATAGAATAATGTAGGTAAGGGAAGTCGGCAAATTGGATCCGTAACTTCGGGATAAGGATTGGCTCTGAGGATCGGGGCGTGTCGGGCTTGGTCGGGAAGTGGGTCAGCGCTAACGTGCCGGGCCTGGGCGAGGTGAGTGCCGTAGGGGTGCCGGTAAGTGCGGGCGTTTAGCGCGGGCGTGGTCTGCTCTCGCCGTTGGTTGGCCTCGTGCTGGCCGGCGGTGCAGGATGCGCGCGCCTGCGCGGCGTTCGCGCCCCGGTGCTTCAACCTGCGTGCAGGATCCGAGCTCGGTCCCGTGCCTTGGCCTCCCACGGATCTTCCTTGCTGCGAGGCCGCGTCCGCCTTAGCGTGCTCCTCCGGGGGCGCGCGGGTGCGCGGATTCTCTTTGGCCGCCATTCAACGATCAACTCAGAACTGGCACGGACTGGGGGAATCCGACTGTCTAATTAAAACAAAGCATTGCGATGGCCCTAGCGGGTGTTGACGCAATGTGATTTCTGCCCAGTGCTCTGAATGTCAACGTGAAGAAATTCAAGCAAGCGCGGGTAAACGGCGGGAGTAACTATGACTCTCTTAAGGTGGCCAAGTGGCGGCGGTGTGGCTGCATCCGGACTTGGCTTCTCGAAGTGCGGTCTTGATGTAGTCGTGCTGCTGCTGCGAGGTGCCTTCCTTGGGTTATAGTTACAGGGAGAGTGATGCGCAATACATGGGCCTAGCCCTCTTAGCCTCTCCTCTCCTGCGGTCTTCTCCCCTTCTCGTGGGCCCGCTGATTTCGCAGAGTGGAAGACCGCACCAGGGGCTTGGGGGGGTTACCAGCCCCCCCTCGCACTATCCCTTTTTTTAGTTGGGGGCAGTAAGCAGAGAATAAGTGGTGGCCCTTCCGCTGAAGGTGCCACCCCAACTCCCCCAGCACCTAGCCGGCCAACCGGCCGTGCCGAAAATCTTGTAACTTTTGCAGCTATGTATACCTGTAGTGAGTGCCACCGCAGCTTTACAACCAAGAACGGTCTCGGGGTCCATCGCCGCCGCCAACATCTTGCGGCCGCCAACGCGGAGATCGTCACGGAGAGGCATCGCGCGAGGTGGACGGAGGAAGAAGTCCTGTCGCTCGCCAAGGCAGAGGCCGAACTGTTCCTCGAGAGGGACGCCCGGTTCTTCTTTGTAAATCAAGAGCTCATCAGGATGTTCCCCGACCGAACGCTTGAGGCAATCAAGTGCCGACGGCGGCAAGCTGCCCACAAGCAGCTTGTCCGCCAATTCATGGAGGCGCTTGAGATCGGTCGGGGGGAAGAGCCGGCGTCCCGCCGGGGAGCGGCGAGCCCGCTGCCTGACGCGGGCGAGGCCGCTGCGCCGCCCGTCGACGCAGCCGAGGACTTCGCGGCCGACACCACCGGGCCGCCGCCGGAGGGGCCGACTGACGCCGCCATCTGGGAGCATCTGGCGGGGCTACCCGCTTCCGCCCAGCGTTTCTCTGCCCTGGATCGTGTCATCGGTCTGGGGCGGGGCACGCCGCCCGATGTCATCCTGGGCATGCTCCCGGATGCCCTTGCGTCGGTCGGGTCCAGAGGGGAGAGATCGATCACCAGGACACAGCGGCCGCGCCAACCATCGAAGCGGCCGCCTGCCGCGCCGCCGACGCAGAAGCGCAAGCGGCGCCGCTGGGAGTACGCGAGAACGCAGGATGCCTTCCGACGGTCGCGTGCGCGTTGCGTGCGCGGCCTCTTGGATGGCACCCTGCTCCAGCCGCCACCTGCCATCCCTGGTCTGCTGGACTTCTGGGCGGACCTCTTCACCAAGAAGCCCATCTCCACCGCGGGCTTCATTCGTGACCGCCTCCTCCCGCACTCAGAGCCTGTCGCTCTCGAGTGCATATGGGGGCCGGTCACACATGAGGAGGTCGCCGCCGCGTTGCCGCCCAGGGGATCAGCAGCCGGGCCGGACGGCCTTACCCCAGCGGAGTTGCGGCGTCTGCCGCACGAAGTCCTGGTGAAAGTGATGAATCTCTTCCTTCTGGCCCGCGCCCTTCCGGAACGCCTGCTTCGCGCGCGGACGTCCCTTCTCCCGAAAACGGCTGCACCAACATCCCCCGCTGACTTTCGCCCCATTACGGTCTGCTCGGTGTTGGCGCGGACCTTTCACAAGGTTCTCGCGTCACGCCTGATGCGCGCTTGTGCTGTGGACGAACGTCAGCGGGCATTCATCCCTCGGGATGGGATGTTGGAAAATACCTTCATCTTGGACACTGCTCTCACCGACGCAGTTCGCTCCTGCCGCTCTGTCTTTGTGGCATCGATCGACGTATCTAAGGCATTCGATTCGGTAGATCATGCTGCCCTTCGGCCCGTGCTGAAGGCGCATGGCCTGCCGGATTGCTTTGTCGAGTATGTCGAGCGGTGCTACGAGGGCAGCACGACAGTGATAGCGGACGGCGCCGGCGTGGGCGTGTCTGTGCAGCCAGCACGGGGCGTTCGCCAGGGCGATCCCCTCTCCCCCCTCCTGTTCAACTTTGCGGTGGACTACGTTTTAGGCCAACTGCCCTCCCACATCGGAGCTCGGATCCTCGGTCGCAGAGTCAACGCTGCGGCCTTTGCAGATGACGTCTTGCTGTTTGCAGCGACCCCGAGGGGCTTGCAGTCCCTCATCGACGCAGCTACCGCAGCCCTCGCCCACCTGGGGCTGCAGATCAACGCCCGGAAGTGTTTCACCCTCGCCTTAGTCGCGTCAGGGCGCGAGAAGAAGGTGAAGGTGGACAGCAATGTCACCTTCACAGCAGGCAATACCACCATGCCTGCCCTGCGTGTGGGTGAAACCTTCCGGTACCTGGGGCTGCAATTTTCCACGGCGGGTCGCTGTGTCTTCAATCCACGTAGCCACCTGGTGGAGCAGCTTGACGTCATCTCCCGAGCTCCGCTGAAGCCGCAACAGCGCCTCCACGCTCTCACCAACGTACTTCTCCCTGGCCTGTACCACGGGCTGGCCCTCAGCCGCACCCGGGTGGGTGCATTGAAGTCGGCCGACGTTACCATCCGGGCCGCCGTCAGGAGATGGTTCCGCCTTC
>NC_064645.1:348500231-348505231 GCF_023864345.2 Schistocerca serialis cubense
GCGTCGCCGGTACGAGGACCGTGCGATCAGCCCAAAGTTATTCAGAGTCACCAAGGCAAACGGACCGGACGAGCCGACCGATTGGTTTTGATCTAATAAAAGCGTCCCTTCCATCTCTGGTCGGGACTCTGTTTGCATGTATTAGCTCTAGAATTACCACAGTTATCCAAGTAACGTGGGTACGATCTAAGGAACCATAACTGATTTAATGAGCCATTCGCGGTTTCACCTTAATGCGGCTTGTACTGAGACATGCATGGCTTAATCTTTGAGACAAGCATATGACTACTGGCAGGATCAACCAGGGAGCTGCGTCAACTAGAGCTGAGCAGCCGGCCGCCCGGGAGTGTGTCCCGGGGGCCCGCGCGAACACGCAAGCGTCCGCTCAATTATTCTGCAAACAGGAGGAGGCTGAGCTCCCCTGCACAACACACCTCGAAACCCTCTCAGGTCCCGGCGGCGCGCAGCGCCGTCCTAAGTACTTGGTCGGGTTCGAGAGAGGCGCAATCGCCCGGAGTTAGGCGAGTAGACGCTTTAGGTGCGACCACCCGTGCTCCCAACTGAGCTTGCCGCTGCCGACAGAGGCCCGGGAGCGTGCTGTCGTGGCATTGCCGGCGGGAGACAACACGCGCCACCTACGGTGACCGGCAGCTCCAACGCCAGCGCCACAGAAGGACAAAAGCCCCACTTGGGTGCCGAAGCGAACTCTCCCAGCACAGCGCACGCGCCAACACGTCCGCACAGCTGCCATACAAACCACCTGCGAGAACCGCTGGGGCGACCGAGCAGCAGACGGCGTCGCGGCGCCGAGCGCCGAGCGGCGGCGCATCCTCAGCGCACACAGTCCTCAATCGGACCAGCACACTGCAGATGGCCACCGCGCTTCGCACCGGGCACGCGAGGACCTACTTTGGCCGCAAGGCGCCGCGAGCAGGGGGCGCCGGCGCGCAGCTGCGCCGCCTGCCGCGTCCGTCGGCCGGCGCGCCTGCCACTGGCCGCCCCCACCAGCCGGCTGTAGCGCGTGCGCCCACGCACCGCGCTGCCAGCACGCCGGGCGGCCCCCCCTCACCGGCCGGGGACGGTCCCACCCAGCCACCGCCGCGTATCGCCTCACACCCAGATCCCCTTTCACGTTCGTGGGCATGGTGGGTCCCCTTTCACGTTCGTGGGCATGGTGGGTATCCCTGAAACAACCGGTTAATAGCTCGACCGATCGTCGCCAACACTGATTCACCTCTAGCGAGAACAACCGCACCACAACGGGTTACCTGTTGTTCATTTGCGTAACGTCACCAGCAAACGTAGACGTCCATCGCCATTTGCAACGAGTATTGCATGCCTGTGTCAGGTGTCACAACACACTACGTCTGCCCACATAGACGCAACAACATGTGCACGCCTCGAGAACACGTGGAAGGTAGCCCCCGTACGTATGCGGTGTCCATTGCGCGAACGACTGTCAGCCGGCCTCTGCAGGATGTCGCAGATGTGGAACGCGGTGCAACATGCTATCACGGTGTGTGAGAAGAGACGACTACGTCCGAATACACGCTCCACCACATCAACAGACTGCTCATGCTGATCGCCATCCAGGGCGTCCGTTCCTCCCACACGTCTGAATGGCGTACCACACTGCAATCCAGCTCTTATAGGGAGACGACACGTAGCTGCGTGCACAATATTTGGACTGTATGGTCTGCCGTTGCTAGGCGCAGTCGTCGTACGGTCACACATGTGCCACGATGTATCATTCAGTACATACGGACCAATGTGCAGTACAGTTTGTGGGTTTTGCGTACATCGGCGGACAGGTGACAGGCCGTACCACAACGTAGGCTGAGTACGTCGGCATGCGAAGGGCATTGAACATGCAAACTTCTCAACGACCAGCTTGCGAAGGCAGGGGGGAAGGGGGGGGGGGGGCATGTACGTCCTGCTGCTATCCACATTAGAGTGTATAGCAGGAGCATGTGGAAAGTCAGCAACACCTGCAAGGTGTTTAACATGACGCGATACACAGGGGACCGGGCAGTGCGAATAGCGAACTATATTGCGAGGGTTGCGGTTAGGCAACACTACACTAATTTAACGAGTTGCATAACAATTACAGAGCAGGTTCAGCGACAACGTGCGTCAGGTTAAGGCGCAATATAGGTTATGTTGAGGCGCAATATAGGTTAGGATGAGGCGCAATATAGGTTAGGTTAAGGCACAACATGGGTTACGTTAAAGCGCAAATTAGGTTATGTTAAGGCACAACATGGGTTACGTTAAGGCACAACATGGGTTACGTTAAGGCACAACATGGGTTACGTTAAGGCACAACATGGGTTACGTTAAGGCACAAATTAGGTTACGTTAAGGCACAAATTAGGTTACGTTAAGGCACAAATTAGGTTACGTTAAGGCACAAATTAGGTTACGTTAAGGCACAAATTAGGTTACGTTAAGGCACAACATGGGTTACGTTAAGGCACAACATGGGTTACGTTAAGGCACAACATGGGTTACGTTAAGGCACAACATGGGTTACGTTAAGGCACAACATGGGTTACGTTAAGGCACAAATTGGGTTACGTTAAGGCACAAATTGGGTTACGTTAAGGCACAAATTGGGTTACGTTAAGGCACAAATTGGGTTACGTTAAGGCACAAATTGGGTTACGTTAAGGCACAAATTGGGTTACGTTAAGGCACAAATTGGGTTACGTTAAGGCACAACATGGGTTACGTTAAGGCACAAATTGGGTTACGTTAAGGCACAACATGGGTTACGTTAAGGTACAACATGGGTTAGGTTAAGGTACAATATGGGTTAGGTTAAGGTACAATATGGGTTAGGTTAAGGTACAATATGGGTTAGGTTAAGGTACAATATGGGTTAGGTTAAGGCACAATATGGGTTACGTTAAGGCACAACATGGGTTAGGTTAAGGCACAACATGGGTTAGGTTAAGGCACAACATGGGTTAGGTTAAGGCACAACATGGGTTAGGTTAAGGCACAACATGGGTTAGGTTAAGGCACAACATGGGTTAGGTTAAGGCACAACATGGGTTAGGTTAAGGCACAACATGGGTTAGGTTAAGGCACAACATGGGTTAGGTTAAGGCACAACATGGGTTAGGTTAAGGCACAACATGGGTTAGGTTAAGGCACAACATGGGTTAGGTTAAGGCACAACATGGGTTAGGTTAAGGCACAACATGGGTTAGGTTAAGGCACAACGTAGGTTAGGTTAAGGTACAACGTAGGTTAGGTTAAGGTACAACGTAGGTTAGGTTAAGGTACAACGTAGGTTAGGTTAAGGTACAACGTAGGTTAGGTTAAGGTACAACGTAGGTTAGGTTAAGGTACAACGTAGGTTAGGTTAAGGTACAACGTAGGTTAGGTTAAGGTACAACGTAGGTTAGGTTAAGGTACAACGTAGGTTAGGTTAAGGTACAACGTAGGTTAGGTTAAGGTACAACGTAGGTTAGGTTAAGGTACAACGTAGGTTAGGTTAAGGTACAACGTAGGTTAGGTTAAGGTACAACGTAGGTTAGGTTAAGGTACAACGTAGGTTAGGTTAAGGTACAACGTAGGTTAGGTTAAGGTACAACGTAGGTTAGGTTAAGGCGCAATGTCGGTTAGGTTAAGGTACGATATAGCTTAAGTTAAGGTACAATATAGCTTAGGTTAAGGTACACATTGTTGTAGGGAAAGGTGTATTTGGGGGGGGGGCGGCAGGTTCGTTGATAGTGATTATCGTAAGTGCATGCCTGCGGGATCATCCGATTTGTCACGTCAGGATGCACTTGTGGCTCATGACAGGCGGCGTTCCGATTCCAAGGTTGTGGCAGATCTGTGTCTTTCATTCCTGCCATTGTTTGTGTACTGTGACAGGAGGCAGTATTGTGATGTTGGGTGCACCCCTGTGTAGGACATGTGTGGGTGTTCGTGGCTTAGCTGAGCAATGGCGGATGTCGGAAGGGTGGGATATTCTGTTTTCTGGGTGGACCTCCCGGTCTGGTTATGATAGTGTGGATTGTGTAATGTGGCGGAGAGGATGCACTGGATGTTCTTCCATGCTGGTGGTTAGATATTGTGTGTGTGTGTGTGCCTGTTACAGGCAGAGAGTAGTGTGTGATAAGAGAGTAGTGTGTGATAAGAGTGTCTGGCTGACGTGTGGTTCTCATTATGTGCAGAGTCTTTCAGCATGTATAGGGACGGTTGTATATATTATCTGTATTCTGATGGCTCTGCATCTATTACTAATCAGTGCCGTGTCTACGGTTACTCTGGTTCCAGTCGAAACTGTTCTATCTCTGTACATTAGTGACACTGCGGCTCCACTATGTTGCCGGCCCTGTCGGCCGTTTCCCCCAGTGTATGGCTAATGATTATCAGCAATCAGTCTATTAGTCAATACCGGTAGTGTGACGACGTCAAATGTCCGGGATGGGGGAAGCTACACCCTTCCCGTGGGTCAGGGCCTAGAAAGACTCTTCCCACGCAGGAGGCTCGGACTGTCGTTACTCTTCCGAGAAATATATTTGCCCAGCGTTTTTTGTGACTGCGAGTGCGACGCCCACGGGTACCGACATGGATGGGGCGCGTCCTAGCTGATCGCTCGGCATGGGAATCAGTACAGTGAGCAATGCGATCGCGTCTGTAGCTTGTACGTGGTACAGCTCGCAGCTCATGTATAGGGACAGCGGGAATGTCGCATATTGGACATAACTCTTCATGAAACGCAAGTTATAGGTGTGGATTGCACATTACGAGTGCGGGAAACTTCCGCCGTTCATCCGCTGGCGTTGCGAGTTTGGCGGTTGGGGTGGGGCACGAGCGGGTGCGGGTGGTGTGATTGCCGGTCCACGACGTTGTGCGGCAGAGGCACTGGCGTTTGGGTGCTGTGGTCGACAGAGGCTGCATGCTTTGTGGGTGGCGTCGAAAGATGGGCACTGTGGGCCCATCGATGTCTTAGTCGGCTTGGCGTCCCATAGATGGCGGTATCG
>NC_064645.1:348512731-348515231 GCF_023864345.2 Schistocerca serialis cubense
CTAGAATTACCACAGTTATCCAAGTAACGTGGGTACGATCTAAGGAACCATAACTGATTTAATGAGCCATTCGCGGTTTCACCTTAATGCGGCTTGTACTGAGACATGCATGGCTTAATCTTTGAGACAAGCATATGACTACTGGCAGGATCAACCAGGGAGCTGCGTCAACTAGAGCTGAGCAGCCGGCCGCCCGGGAGTGTGTCCCGGGGGCCCGCGCGAACACGCAAGCGTCCGCTCAATTATTCTGCAAACAGGAGGAGGCTGAGCTCCCCTGCACAACACACCTCGAAACCCTCTCAGGTCCCGGCGGCGCGCAGCGCCGTCCTAAGTACTTGGTCGGGTTCGAGAGAGGCGCAATCGCCCGGAGTTAGGCGAGTAGACGCTTTAGGTGCGACCACCCGTGCTCCCAACTGAGCTTGCCGCTGCCGACAGAGGCCCGGGAGCGTGCTGTCGTGGCATTGCCGGCGGGAGACAACACGCGCCACCTACGGTGACCGGCAGCTCCAACGCCAGCGCCACAGAAGGACAAAAGCCCCACTTGGGTGCCGAAGCGAACTCTCCCAGCACAGCGCACGCGCCAACACGTCCGCACAGCTGCGATACAAACCACCTGCGAGAACCGCTGGGGCGACCGAGCAGCAGACGGCGTCGCGGCGCCGAGCGCCGAGCGGCGGCGCATCCTCAGCGCACACAGTCCTCAATCGGACCAGCACACTGCAGATGGCCACCGCGCTTCGCACCGGGCCCGCGAGGACCTACTTTGGCCGCAAGGCGCCGCGAGCAGGGGGCGCCGGCGCGCAGCTGCGCCGCCTGCCGCGTCCGTCGGCCGGCGCGCCTGCCACTGGCCGCCCCCACCAGCCGGCTGTAGCGCGTGCGCCCACGCACCGCGCTGCCAGCACGCCGGGCGGCCCCCCCTCACCGGCCGGGGACGGTCCCACCCAGCCACCGCCGCGTATCGCCTCACACCCAGATCCCCCTTTCACGTTCGTGGGCATGGTGGGTCCCCTTTCACGTTCGTGGGCATGGTGGGTATCCCTGAAACAACCGGTTAATAGCTCGACCGATCGTCGCCAACACTGATTCACCTCTAGCGAGAACAACCGCACCACAACGGGTTACCTGTTGTTCATTTGCGTAACGTCACCAGCAAACGTAGACGTCCATCGCCATTTGCAACGAGTATTGCATGCCTGTGTCAGGTGTCACAACACACTACGTCTGCCCACATAGACGCAACAACATGTGCACGCCTCGAGAACACGTGGAAGGTAGCCCCCGTACGTATGCGGTGTCCATTGCGCGAACGACTGTCAGCCGGCCTCTGCAGGATGTCGCAGATGTGGAACGCGGTGCAACATGCTATCACGGTGTGTGAGAAGAGACGACTACGTCCGAATACACGCTCCACCACATCAACAGACTGCTCATGCTGATCGCCATCCAGGGCGTCCGTTCCTCCCACACGTCTGAATGGCGTACCACACTGCAATCCAGCTCTTATAGGGAGACGACACGTAGCTGCGTGCACAATATTTGGACTGTATGGTCTGCCGTTGCTAGGCGCAGTCGTCGTACGGTCACACATGTGCCACGATGTATCATTCAGTACATACGGACCAATGTGCAGTACAGTTTGTGGGTTTTGCGTACATCGGCGGACAGGTGACAGGCCGTACCACAACGTAGGCTGAGTACGTCGGCATGCGAAGGGCATTGAACATGCAAACTTCTCAACGACCAGCTTGCGAAGGCAGGGGGGAAGGGGGGGGGGCATGTACGTCCTGCTGCTATCCACATTAGAGTGTATAGCAGGAGCATGTGGAAAGTCAGCAACACCTGCAAGGTGTTTAACATGACGCGATACACAGGGGACCGGGCAGTGCGAATAGCGAACTATATTGCGAGGGTTGCGGTTAGGCAACACTACACTAATTTAACGAGTTGCATAACAATTACAGAGCAGGTTCAGCGACAACGTGCGTCAGGTTAAGGCGCAATATAGGTTATGTTGAGGCGCAATATAGGTTAGGTTGAGGCGCAATATAGGTTAGGTTAAGGCACAACATGGGTTACGTTAAAGCGCAAATTAGGTTATGTTAAGGCACAACATGGGTTACGTTAAGGCACAACATGGGTTACGTTAAGGCACAACATGGGTTACGTTAAGGCACAACATGGGTTACGTTAAGGCACAAATTAGGTTACGTTAAGGCACAAATTAGGTTACGTTAAGGCACAAATTAGGTTACGTTAAGGCACAAATTAGGTTACGTTAAGGCACAAATTAGGTTACGTTAAGGCACAAATTAGGTTACGTTAAGGCACAACATGGGTTACGTTAAGGCACAACATGGGTTACGTTAAGGCACAACATGGGTTACGTTAAGGCACAACATGGGTTACATTAAGGCACAACATGGGTTACGTTAAGGCACAAATTGGGTTACGTTAAGGCACAAATTGGGTTACGTTAAGGCACAAATTGGGTTACGTTAAG
>NC_064645.1:348522731-348530231 GCF_023864345.2 Schistocerca serialis cubense
TTCGCTATCGGTCTCGTGGTCATATTTAGTCTCAGATGGAGTTTACCACCCACTTGGAGCTGCACTCTCAAGCAACCCGACTCGAAGGAGAGGTCCCGCCGACGCTCGCACCGGCCGCTACGGGCCTGGCACCCTCTACGGGCCGTGGCCTCATTCAAGTTGGACTTGGGCTCGGCGCGAGGCGTCGGGGTAGTGGACCCTCCCAAACACCACATGCCACGACAGGCGGCAGCCTGCGGGGTTCGGTGCTGGACTCTTCCCTGTTCGCTCGCCGCTACTGGGGGAATCCTTGTTAGTTTCTTTTCCTCCGCTTAGTAATATGCTTAAATTCAGCGGGTAGTCTCGCCTGCTCTGAGGTCGTTGTACGAGGTGTCGCACGCCACACCGCCAGCCGGCTGTGCACGCTACCGAGTAAGTACCGGTATGCGAACCGCCAGGCGACGGGCGCGCATCGCACGTTTAAGGAGACGCGGCCGGCCCCACAGGCGGCCACGACACTCCCAGGTCTGCGAAGCGGGGCAAACGCCGCGCGCTTCAGTATACGTAGCCGACCCTCAGCCAGACGTGGCCCGGGAACGGAATCCATGGACCGCAATGTGCGTTCGAAACGTCGATGTTCATGTGTCCTGCAGTTCACATGTCGACGCGCAATTTGCTGCGTTCTTCATCGACCCACGAGCCGAGTGATCCACCGTCCTGGGTGATCTTTTCGTAGTTTCCACTATCTCTTTCAAGACAGTTGCATAGGCGGGACTGAGGCGTGTGGCGGCCCCTGTTCCAGCGTTCAGTGTCCAACGGCCTCACGGCCGATGGGCGTCGTACGGCTCCACACCGGAGCGGACAGGCACTCGGGCGAAAGTCATTCAAAACCGGCGCCAGGCGCCAGGTGCCGCAGGCCAGCCGCTCCAGCGCTTCAGCGCTCGTACCACACAACATTGCCGTTAGTTTTGAGACGAACGCGTGGTTCCGCACGCGGCGCACAGCTACTGCGAGCCGTACAGGTAGCGTGTTGCGCGACACGACACGCACATCGAAAGACATGCAGTCTAGTCGGTAATGATCCTTCCGCAGGTTCACCTACGGAAACCTTGTTACGACTTTTACTTCCTCTAAATGATCAAGTTTGGTCACCTTTCCGGTAGCATCGGCAACGACAGAGTCAATGCCGCGTACCAGTCCGAAGACCTCACTAAATCATTCAATCGGGAGTAGCGACGGGCGGTGTGTACAAAGGGCAGGGACGTAATCAACGCGAGCTTATGACTCGCGCTTACTGGGAATTCCTCGTTCATGGGGAACAATTGCAAGCCCCAATCCCTAGCACGAAGGAGGTTCAGCGGGTTACCCCGACCTTTCGGCCTAGGAAGACACGCTGATTCCTTCAGTGTAGCGCGCGTGCGGCCCAGAACATCTAAGGGCATCACAGACCTGTTATTGCTCAATCTCGTGCGGCTAGAAGCCGCCTGTCCCTCTAAGAAGAAAAGTAATCGCTGACAGCACGAAGGATGTCACGCGACTAGTTAGCAGGCTAGAGTCTCGTTCGTTATCGGAATTAACCAGACAAATCGCTCCACCAACTAAGAACGGCCATGCACCACCACCCACCGAATCAAGAAAGAGCTATCAATCTGTCAATCCTTCCGGTGTCCGGGCCTGGTGAGGTTTCCCGTGTTGAGTCAAATTAAGCCGCAGGCTCCACTCCTGGTGGTGCCCTTCCGTCAATTCCTTTAAGTTTCAGCTTTGCAACCATACTTCCCCCGGAACCCAAAAGCTTTGGTTTCCCGGAGGCTGCCCGCCGAGTCATCGGAGGAACTGCGGCGGATCGCTGGCTGGCATCGTTTATGGTTAGAACTAGGGCGGTATCTGATCGCCTTCGAACCTCTAACTTTCGTTCTTGATTAATGAAAACATACTTGGCAAATGCTTTCGCTTCTGTTCGTCTTGCGACGATCCAAGAATTTCACCTCTAACGTCGCAATACGAATGCCCCCGCCTGTCCCTATTAATCATTACCTCGGGTTCCGAAAACCAACAAAATAGAACCGAGGTCCTATTCCATTATTCCATGCACACAGTATTCAGGCGGGCTTGCCTGCTTTAAGCACTCTAATTTGTTCAAAGTAAACGTGCCGGCCCACCGAGACACTCAATAAAGAGCACCCTGGTAGGATTTCAACGGGGTCCGCCTCGGGACGCACGAGCACGCACGAGGCGGTCGCACGCCTTCGGCTCGCCCCACCGGCAGGACGTCCCACGATACATGCCAGTTAAACACCGACGGGCGGTGAACCAACAGCGTGGGACACAAATCCAACTACGAGCTTTTTAACCGCAACAACTTTAATATACGCTATTGGAGCTGGAATTACCGCGGCTGCTGGCACCAGACTTGCCCTCCAATAGATACTCGTTAAAGGATTTAAAGTGTACTCATTCCGATTACGGGGCCTCGGATGAGTCCCGTATCGTTATTTTTCGTCACTACCTCCCCGTGCCGGGAGTGGGTAATTTGCGCGCCTGCTGCCTTCCTTGGATGTGGTAGCCGTTTCTCAGGCTCCCTCTCCGGAATCGAACCCTGATTCCCCGTTACCCGTTACAACCATGGTAGGCGCAGAACCTACCATCGACAGTTGATAAGGCAGACATTTGAAAGATGCGTCGCCGGTACGAGGACCGTGCGATCAGCCCAAAGTTATTCAGAGTCACCAAGGCAAACGGACCGGACGAGCCGACCGATTGGTTTTGATCTAATAAAAGCGTCCCTTCCATCTCTGGTCGGGACTCTGTTTGCATGTATTAGCTCTAGAATTACCACAGTTATCCAAGTAACGTGGGTACGATCTAAGGAACCATAACTGATTTAATGAGCCATTCGCGGTTTCACCTTAATGCGGCTTGTACTGAGACATGCATGGCTTAATCTTTGAGACAAGCATATGACTACTGGCAGGATCAACCAGGGAGCTGCGTCAACTAGAGCTGAGCAGCCGGCCGCCCGGGAGTGTGTCCCGGGGGCCCGCGCGAACACGCAAGCGTCCGCTCAATTATTCTGCAAACAGGAGGAGGCTGAGCTCCCCTGCACAACACACCTCGAAACCCTCTCAGGTCCCGGCGGCGCGCAGCGCCGTCCTAAGTACTTGGTCGGGTTCGAGAGAGGCGCAATCGCCCGGAGTTAGGCGAGTAGACGCTTTAGGTGCGACCACCCGTGCTCCCAACTGAGCTTGCCGCTGCCGACAGAGGCCCGGGAGCGTGCTGTCGTGGCATTGCCGGCGGGAGACAACACGCGCCACCTACGGTGACCGGCAGCTCCAACGCCAGCGCCACAGAAGGACAAAAGCCCCACTTGGGTGCCGAAGCGAACTCTCCCAGCACAGCGCACGCGCCAACACGTCCGCACAGCTGCCATACAAACCACCTGCGAGAACCGCTGGGGCGACCGAGCAGCAGACGGCGTCGCGGCGCCGAGCGCCGAGCGGCGGCGCATCCTCAGCGCACACAGTCCTCAATCGGACCAGCACACTGCAGATGGCAACCGCGCTTCGCACCGGGCACGCGAGGACCTACTTTGGCCGCAAGGCGCCGCGAGCAGGGGGCGCCGGCGCGCAGCTGCGCCGCCTGCCGCGTCCGTCGGCCGGCGCGCCTGCCACTGGCCGCCCCCACCAGCCGGCTGTAGCGCGTGCGCCCACGCACCGCGCTGCCAGCACGCCGGGCGGCCCCCCCTCACCGGCCGGGGACGGTCCCACCCAGCCACCGCCGCGTATCGCCTCACACCCAGATCCCCTTTCACGTTCGTGGGCATGGTGGGTCCCCTTTCACGTTCGTGGGCATGGTGGGTATCCCTGAAACAACCGGTTAATAGCTCGACCGATCGTCGCCAACACTGATTCACCTCTAGCGAGAACAACCGCACCACAACGGGTTACCTGTTGTTCATTTGCGTAACGTCACCAGCAAACGTAGACGTCCATCGCCATTTGCAACGAGTATTGCATGCCTGTGTCAGGTGTCACAACACACTACGTCTGCCCACATAGACGCAACAACATGTGCACGCCTCGAGAACACGTGGAAGGTAGCCCCCGTACGTATGCGGTGTCCATTGCGCGAACGACTGTCAGCCGGCCTCTGCAGGATGTCGCAGATGTGGAACGCGGTGCAACATGCTATCACGGTGTGTGAGAAGAGACGACTACGTCCGAATACACGCTCCACCACATCAACAGACTGCTCATGCTGATCGCCATCCAGGGCGTCCGTTCCTCCCACACGTCTGAATGGCGTACCACACTGCAATCCAGCTCTTATAGGGAGACGACACGTAGCTGCGTGCACAATATTTGGACTGTATGGTCTGCCGTTGCTAGGCGCAGTCGTCGTACGGTCACACATGTGCCACGATGTATCATTCAGTACATACGGACCAATGTGCAGTACAGTTTGTGGGTTTTGCGTACATCGGCGGACAGGTGACAGGCCGTACCACAACGTAGGCTGAGTACGTCGGCATGCGAAGGGCATTGAACATGCAAACTTCTCAACGACCAGCTTGCGAAGGCAGGGGGGAAGGGGGGGGGGCATGTACGTCCTGCTGCTATCCACATTAGAGTGTATAGCAGGAGCATGTGGAAAGTCAGCAACACCTGCAAGGTGTTTAACATGACGCGATACACAGGGGACCGGGCAGTGCGAATAGCGAACTATATTGCGAGGGTTGCGGTTAGGCAACACTACACTAATTTAACGAGTTGCATAACAATTACAGAGCAGGTTCAGCGACAACGTGCGTCAGGTTAAGGCGCAATATAGGTTATGTTGAGGCGCAATATAGGTTAGGTTGAGGCGCAATATAGGTTAGGTTAAGGCACAACATGGGTTACGTTAAAGCGCAAATTAGGTTATGTTAAGGCACAACATGGGTTACGTTAAGGCACAACATGGGTTACGTTAAGGCACAACATGGGTTACGTTAAGGCACAACATGGGTTACGTTAAGGCACAAATTAGGTTACGTTAAGGCACAAATTAGGTTACGTTAAGGCACAAATTAGGTTACATTAAGGCACAAATTAGGTTACGTTAAGGCACAAATTAGGTTACGTTAAGGCACAACATGGGTTACGTTAAGGCACAACATGGGTTACGTTAAGGCACAACATGGGTTACGTTAAGGCACAACATGGGTTACGTTAAGGCACAACATGGGTTACGTTAAGGCACAAATTGGGTTACGTTAAGGCACAAATTGGGTTACGTTAAGGCACAAATTGGGTTACGTTAAGGCACAAATTGGGTTACGTTAAGGCACAAATTGGGTTACGTTAAGGCACAAATTGGGTTACGTTAAGGCACAAATTGGGTTACGTTAAGGCACAAATTGGGTTACGTTAAGGCACAACATGGGTTACGTTAAGGCACAAATTGGGTTACGTTAAGGCACAACATGGGTTACGTTAAGGTACAACATGGGTTAGGTTAAGGTACAATATGGGTTAGGTTAAGGTACAATATGGGTTAGGTTAAGGTACAATATGGGTTAGGTTAAGGTACAATATGGGTTAGGTTAAGGCACAATATGGGTTACGTTAAGGCACAACATGGGTTAGGTTAAGGCACAACATGGGTTAGGTTAAGGCACAACATGGGTTAGGTTAAGGCACAACATGGGTTAGGTTAAGGCACAACATGGGTTAGGTTAAGGCACAACATGGGTTAGGTTAAGGCACAACATGGGTTAGGTTAAGGCACAACATGGGTTAGGTTAAGGCACAACATGGGTTAGGTTAAGGCACAACATGGGTTAGGTTAAGGCACAACATGGGTTAGGTTAAGGCACAACATGGGTTAGGTTAAGGCACAACGTAGGTTAGGTTAAGGTACAACGTAGGTTAGGTTAAGGTACAACGTAGGTTAGGTTAAGGTACAACGTAGGTTAGGTTAAGGTACAACGTAGGTTAGGTTAAGGTACAACGTAGGTTAGGTTAAGGTACAACGTAGGTTAGGTTAAGGTACAACGTAGGTTAGGTTAAGGTACAACGTAGGTTAGGTTAAGGTACAACGTAGGTTAGGTTAAGGTACAACGTAGGTTAGGTTAAGGTACAACGTAGGTTAGGTTAAGGCGCAATGTCGGTTAGGTTAAGGTACGATATAGCTTAAGTTAAGGTACAATATAGCTTAGGTTAAGGTACACATTGTTGTAGGGAAAGGTGTATTTGGGGGGGGGGGGGCGGCAGGTTCGTTGATAGTGATTATCGTAAGTGCATGCCTGCGGGATCATCCGATTTGTCACGTCAGGATGCACTTGTGGCTCATGACAGGCGGCGTTCCGATTCCAAGGTTGTGGCAGATCTGTGTCTTTCATTCCTGCCATTGTTTGTGTACTGTGACAGGAGGCAGTATTGTGATGTTGGGTGCACCCCTGTGTAGGACATGTGTGGGTGTTCGTGGCTTAGCTGAGCAATGGCGGATGTCGGAAGGGTGGGATATTCTGTTTTCTGGGTGGACCTCCCGGTCTGGTTATGATAGTGTGGATTGTGTAATGTGGCGGAGAGGATGCACTGGATGTTCTTCCATGCTGGTGGTTAGATATTCTGTGTGTGTGTGCCTGTTACAGGCAGAGAGTAGTGTGTGATAAGAGAGTAGTGTGTGATAAGAGTGTCTGGCTGACGTGTGGTTCTCATTATGTGCAGAGTCTTTCAGCATGTATAGGGACGGTTGTATATATTATCTGTATTCTGATGGCTCTGCATCTATTACTAATCAGTGCCGTGTCTACGGTTACTCTGGTTCCAGTCGAAACTGTTCTATCTCTGTACATTAGTGACACTGCGGCTCCACTATGTTGCCGGCCCTGTCGGCCGTTTCCCCCAGTGTATGGCTAATGATTATCAGCAATCAGTCTATTAGTCAATACCGGTAGTGTGACGACGTCAAATGTCCGGGATGGGGGAAGCTACACCCTTCCCGTGGGTCAGGGCCTAGAAAGACTCTTCCCACTCAGGAGGCTCGGACTGTCGTTACTCTTCCGAGAAATATATTTGCCCAGCGTTTTTTGTGACTGCGAGTGCGACGCCCACGGGTACCGACATGGATGGGGCGCGTCCTAGCTGATCGCTCGGCATGGGAATCAGTACAGTGAGCAATGCGATCGCGTCTGTAGCTTGTACGTGGTACAGCTCGCAGCTCATGTATAGGGACAGCGGGAATGTCGCATATTGGACATAACTCTTCATGAAACGCAAGTTATAGGTGTGGATTGCACATTACGAGTGCGGGAAACTTCCGCCGTTCATCCGCTGGCGTTGCGAGTTTGGCGGTTGGGGTGGGGCACGAGCGGGTGCGGGTGGTGTGATTGCCGGTCCACGACGTTGTGCGGCAGAGGCACTGGCGTTTGGGTGCTGTGGTCGACAGAGGCTGCATGCTTTGTGGGTGGCGTCGAAAGATGGGCACTGTGGGCCCATCGATGTCTTAGTCGGCTTGGCGTCCCATAGATGGCGGTATCGT